>NC_050445.1:43396276-43696276 GCF_903995425.1 Onychomys torridus
TTTCTAGTTTAAATCTCATGTGCTCTTATCATATCTTATCATATAAAGATCAATATGAGTGTTAATTAACATAGTTAATATTATTGTGGGAATTATTTTATAGTACATAATAAAACACCATCTTCTGTACTCTAAATATAATGTATAAATCAAAACCGAAAACAGAAAAATGAGAAAACAGTACAAATTCAGTACAAATGACAGTGTGCACAATCTTCAATATACCTAAAGAGCATGTTTTGAGGCAGGCTATGAAATAAAGACAAATCAGTGGACATTGTAAAATCATAGCAACAAGAATTGCCAATCAAACAGCATTTTGATCTGTTTAAAAAATAGGATGGAAAAAATTCCAGGTTCATGTACAAGGTATACCCCACTGAGTGGCATGCTTTGGGAAATTCAGTCTGGCTCCAACAAGTCCGCACATTCTAGAATGAGAATACTTAGATTTAGAAGTAAAAGGAATATTTATAAGATCAAAATTAGATTCTTGGGAAAGTAATGGCTATCATAAACTCTGGCTAAGACATTATTATTGTTTCTAAAGATCTTCTTTGTCCAGTCCATGACTTCCTGAATCCAATATTCCTTTCATGCCAACTCTTCAAAGCTTCTATGGCCTTGACCATGCCAGACTTTTGACAGAATATTGGTACTTCTCAATAAAATGCAGTGGATATTCTTCACTTACAATAAACAAATATCAAACTAGAATTTAGTGTGTGGGCATTTTCTGAAAGCTATGCAGTTATTCAAATTAATTCATATTTACTTATATTTTGAATAAGAACTATTAGCTTTCTTGGTAGAGTTTTCCCTATTTGCAGACTATTAAATCTAGACACAGACATATTAATTATGAAGGAATTGTCTGTGGCATTGCAAGATATTTATCAATATTCACAAAAGAAAAATTTCCAAAAGTACGCACTATAAGATAAAAATCAAGCCGTTGTTTTTATCCAGATAGAAGATTTAGTATATTTTACTTTATTACCAAACTATGTTGTATATGCATAAAACATTTCGCTATCTAAAAAAAAGACACTTCAGAATAAAACACACACATAGGTGAAATGTTAATGATGATATAGCATTTAAATGTTGTAAAATAAATAGGGATATAGCAACATCTGATACCATAGTAATGTTGGATTTCTCATGTAATGTTTGAGACCTAACTTTCTTATTTCCACAATGCCAAGAACTCAGTGAAAGACTCTGAATCTAAAAATTGCACACTTGCCATAAAATAAAATTCAGAAATCTAGTAAAGGTTTTGTGAAGCAATTAAACTTAAATTACAGTTCGTCCTTCTGCCTGATTGCATGAGCTGATTTGAACACGGTGCTAATCAAACTAAGTTAGTACACAGAGCCTTATCTGACGGTACTTGAATTCCCATTCCACTGGTAACAGACCACACACTCTGAGTTACAGAGCTTACAAATAAATTTTATTACCCGTGTAAAAGAAGTGTTTAGTTGAACACAAAATCAACCTTTCTAAAAGCACATCAAAATTAATATGTACTGGATGTTAATAATATCTTAAGGCAAAACATAGAAGTTCCTCATATGTGTCTATCTGCTTCATACAGAAGAACTTCTTTTTCAATCAAACTAAAAATATATTTGTAATTTTAATGGGCTGTTTTAACTACTTATGTACAAATACATATTTATATGAGTATCTATTTAGGCAAGGTGGCAACAAATAAAAAGTATTTTCTTCTTAAAGTGATTTTATATACAAATATGAGTGCTTTGTCAGTGGTTGTCTTTGTTAGTTTGTCTATCTGTCTTACAATGCCTTGCTTAAAAGGCATTAAGAGTCAAGATACAATTTAAAAGACAAAAATATGCGTTGCCATATAGAAAGTGGGTAATTAAACAGAACTCCAGTAATCTCACAATAAATTGTCAGTGTTATTACTTTATATGCAGTGCATGCATCCAGGGAATATTTGTAAAAATAACTGTAATCTCTTAAACACTTGTGTTTTAAAATATCCAACCAGGTTAACTTAACTTTTATCAATTTCACTGTTCATGTTGAGAAATGTTAGTGCCTTCCTCAGTTCAAATTATACCAATATAATGTTATAAATATATTGCTGTGATACATACTGAGTGGTACTACATACAAGGCAATGTTTTTGTATGCTGACTAAAATGTATTTTCAATCCTGGCATTTGTCATTTGTACTTCGAACTATTATATTAGATATTGTTTTTTTTTTTTTTTCAGTGTTCCTTTTCTTTTCTTTTTCTTTTATGATAGGTAAGAATGAATTTTTTCTCATTTTACATACCAACCCCAGATCCCAGTCTCTTCTCTCCTCCTGTCCCCCAGCCTTTTACTCCCAACCAAACCCCCATTCCCTCCTCCAACATGGTAAGGCCTCCCATGAGGAGTCAGCAGAGCCTGGTACATTCAGTTGAGGCAGACCAAGCACCTTCCCCTGCATCAAGGCTGTGCAAGGTGCCCCACCATAGGTGGTGGGCTCCAGAAATCCAGTTCATACACCAGGGATGGATTCTGATCCTACTACCAGCGGCCACTTCAGCAGACCCAGTTACACAAATGTCTCATTATGCAGAGTGCCTAGTCCAGTCCCATGCAGGCTCTACAGCTGTTGGTCTAAAGTTCATGAGTTTGGTCTGAGCATGCTTCCCCACCAATACCCCAGATCCTACCCTGCAATGCACAAAATACAATCCCTACCACATACCCACCCATACCTCTGTAACCTCAGTGGATTCCTGAGACACAGAATCTGCCAGCTCCAATTAGACCAAGAGCTCCAATTGGACCAAGAATGGCCCCCTAAGACACAGACACAGCCAGCACAGATTGGACCAAGAGCAGGTACCTCAAACACAAGTACCTCTTGCATCTATTGAAGGAAGAGATGGGTAGACACCAGTGCAAAAATACATAAAACAACATGAAGAACAATATGGCACCACCAGAACTTAGAGGTTCTACAACAGCAAGCCCATCACAACATAGAAGAAGCAGAAGAAGTTGACCTTAGAAATAACTTTATGAAGATGATAGTGTTCTTTAAAGATGAAATGAAAAATTCCTTTAAAGAAATTGAGGAAAAGACAAAAAATTGGAAGAAATCAATAAATCCCTTAAAGACAGTAAGAAAACCAATAAACACAATTTAAGGGTGAAGAAAAAAGTTCAAGACCAGAAAATTGAAATAGAAACAATGAAGAAGACACAAACCAATGTGATACTGGAAATAGAAAATCTGAATAAACAAACAGGAACCACAGATGCAAGCATAACAAACAAATACAAAATATGGAAGAGAGAATTCTCTGGCATGGAGGATATAATAGAGGAACTAGATTCGTCAGTCAAAGAAAACACTAAAGCCAAAAATGTTATAACACAAAACGTCCTTGAAATCTGAGACACCATGCAAAGGCCAAACATAAGAATAATAGGGATAGAAGAATAGAAGAAGGAGAAAAATGGCAACTCGAAAGCACAGAAAAAAATATTCAACAAAATCATAGAAGAAAACTCTCCCAAATTAAAGAAGGAAATACCTATGAAGTGTTTATTTTCTGTAGGGAAAAGTGGCCAACCATTCAGGCCTGTCTTCACTTAGTTTCCCAGTTACAACAGTAGCACTTATACCTCTCTCACTGTATTGGTTGTTAAACTTGTGAGTGTCTAGAAATTAGCAACACATAGTTTTAGCTCTGTATTTATTAGAGGACTGAAACTAGTGTTCATTGATGTACATACAATCTTTATGAAAAAATTCAAGACATTAAGCAAAAAAGACATATCCTTGGCCATATTAACAGGCACACAGAGTTCAGTCCCCAGCACTTAAATATAAGTTAGGGGTGGACACACATTTGTAATTCGAGAACTAGTGAGGCAGGGATTACAGCATCACTGAGGCTGACTAGACACTAGACAGCCTAACTAGCCAAAGTGAGAATCTTAGGTTTCAGTGAAATATCCTGTCTTGAAAGCCAAAGTGGATGCATCTTGAAATATAACACCAGTAGTTGACTTCTGTCCAACACACACACACACACACACACACACACACACACACACACACACACACACACGTACATGCACCCAAACACACATCTATACTAACACACATCTGCTCCAACACATCTATGAAGATGAATTAATACAACAAACATATGCACATAGACAAATTACTTATATAATTAAAAAGAGAAATTGAGCTGATTCATCTTTCTCTGTTTCCTGACTGGAGATGCAGTGTGCTGACAAGCTGTGTCATGCTCTTTCTACCATTCCCCTCCTGTTAAATGAACTGGATTTGCTCATGCTCTAAGCCACAATAAGCTATTCCTCTCTTAAGCTGTTTCAAGTGTTTGGTCATAATAGTAAGAAAGATAAATAATTCACACAGAATACAGGATTTAATAAAGTAGGATAAAAAGGGGAGTATAATTAAATTACTCACCTGTTTATTCACTTCCTTATATATAACAGAAATTTAGAAAACATTGATACATTTATTATTTTCTGCTTTCTTTCATTGGAATATTACATTGAACCTTTGTCCTTGAAACCTGGATAGCAGTTCATGGTCTCTTCCTTTTTTTTTTTTTCCATATATTTCCCAATCTGTTGTACAGAATACAGCAGACTGTCCCTGAACATGGAACTCAAAACATTCTCAATGAACTGAAATGCAGAATATGCAATCTTGCTCTTACTATCCTTTAAATATGCCAACCTTTTTTCTTTTTCTTTCTTTCTTTTTTTTTTTTTTTTTTGAGACAGGGTTTCTCTGTAGTTTTGAGCCTTTCCTGGAACTCGCTTTGTAGACCAGGCTGGCCTCGAACTCACAATGATCCTCCTGGCTCTGCCTCCTGAGTGCGGGATTAAAGGCATGTGCCAGCATTGCCCGGCTATACAACTTTTGTACTGAAAGTGTCCCCTATCTTGAGAGAAGATGATAAAGAATAAAAGTTGTCTCTTGTAACTCTGATCCAACACTGGACAAGTTAAACAGTGAGGCTGTTTCAGACCAGTACAATGACATTCTGATTATGATTTCACAGATTGTCCAGGGTAGACTGCTGAGTTGAAACACTGTCTCAACCTAATGTTGCACTTGTACAATCACTACTCCTTGCAGCCATCAGGTTTTCATAATGGAGAGCTTTTCTTGGCCAAGTGTCCACTGCTTTCTCTACGAGGGGCTGCTCATCTGGCCTGAGATACAGTCTTCTTTCTGGCTGGAGGAAAAACAAGTTCTCATTCATAGTTACTGCAGGTGAAACAAAAATATTAGAAGTGTGTCCATTCCTGGGGTTGTCAGTCACACAAAGAGTCACTTCCAACGCCACATCAAGCTCTATCAATATTTTAGATTTAGTGTCAGTGATGCCACACAGCTCAAGCATGTTTTCTGAACTCACAAGTGCATATAAACTGATGTGACCCCTGCTGTCCTCAATAGGGTAATAGCTTTTTAAAACTAAAAAAAAAAAAAAATTCTTTATATATTCTGGATATCAGCCCTCTGTCAGATGTGGGATGTGGGGTTGGTGAAGACCTTTTCCCACTCTGTAGGCTGTCGCCCCATTCTGTAGGCTGTCGCTTTGTCTTGTTGACCATGTCCTTTGCTCTACAACAGGTCCCAGGCCCCAGGTAGAGGTCCAGGCGTCCAATTGTTGAGAAAGAGGAGGGACTGTAAGATCATGAATTGTTGAGACCAAGATTGGAAAAGGAACAGGGATATATAACCAAACGAATGGAAGCAGAATTATGAACCAAAGGCAGTGGAGCCCCAGTTGGATCAAGATCTCTGGATAAGTGAGACAATTGAATAGCTTGAACTGCTTGGGAGGTACCCAGGCAGTGGGACCCGGACCTGTCCTTAGTGCATGAGCTGACTGTTTGGAACCTTGGGCTTACACAGGGACACTGCTCAGCCTGGAAGGAGGGGACTGGACCTGCCTGAACTGAATCCACCAGATTGAATTGAATCCCCAGGGGAGTCTTGGCCCTGGAGGAGATGGGAATGGAGGGGAGAGGATGGGGGAAAGGTGGGGTGGGGGTGGGGGGGTAGGACAGGGGAACCCATGGCTGATGTGTAAAATTAAAACACAAATGTAATAATAATTTTTAAAAAAATCCCAGAGCCAGAAAAAAATTAAAGAACAAGGTTTAAAAAAGACAACTGTATCATGATAAATGAAGACCACATGAGAACAGGAATAGGCAGAGTGCTCAAGAGGTTCCCAGAAATCCACAATGATATATCCTCTGTAGTCTGCTGGCAATGGTCAAGAGAAAGCCTGATCTGACCTAGTCTGGTGATCAGATGACTAAACACCCTAACAGTCATCTTGGAACTCTCATCCAATAACTGATGGAAGTGGATGCAGAGATCCTCAGCCAGGCCCCAGGTGGAGCTCCAGGTGTCCAACTGTCGAGAAAGAGGAGGGTCTACAAGAGCATGATTGTTGAATCCAAGATTGCAAAAAGCACAGGGACAAATAGCCAAAAGAATGGAAGCACATGAATTATGAACCAAAGGCTGTGGAGCCCCCAGCTGGATCAGGCCCTTTGGATAAGTGAGACCATTGAATAGGTTGATCTGTTTGGGAGGCACCCAGTCTGTGGGACCAGGATCTGTCCTTAGTGCATGAGCTGGCTGTTTGAAACCTTGGGCTTACACAGGGACACATTGCTCAGTCTGGAAGGAGGTGACAGGGATGCCTTGATCCTGGAGGACATGGGAATGGAGGGGAGGGGCTGGGGGGAATGTGGGGGTGGGGCGGGAGGGGGGAGGACAGGGGAACCCATAGCTGATGTATAAAATTTAAAACACATAATAATAAAGAAAAAAAATGTCAACAATAAAAAGACTGTATTTAGTGCATTTCTGAATTTCACTACTACTAAATATCATAAAATGTATAGAAAATATGCATTAAAATGTAGTGTTAAACAAATAGTTGTTCTTTCTGCCTCTATTTCTACCTTACCCAGAGTACCCAATGTTGTTAAAACTGAGCAGCATTTTTCCATTTGGCCAAGCCAAAATCCATACATGTTTTGTATTCTTGCATTTACCCCTGAATATAGTCAGTTCTCTTCATATTCCTTCTGTCACAGGGCATCTAAATCTGCCTGTTTCTGTGTTTCTTGATTCTTTTCATCTAGTGCCTGATTACTATACAGACTGAAATCAGTGCTGAGCCTTTAAACTAACATTCCAACTTTCCAATGACAATTCCCCGTCTGTCTGTCTGTCTGTCCCACCCCTATCTCTGCACCCCTGGGTGTGATAGTAAACTTAAATTCCTACATTTAGTTGGAAAACAAAAGGAACAGAGATCTCTTTGTGACCATTTTAAATTTTCAGGACACTAATCCCTCCCTTTTCTCACATAGCCACAGTACAATTTTCCAATGTGGCAGATTTTCCTGTGTTGTGCTAGGACTGAGAGGTATTCTGAGCTGCTGCTAAACATATTTTCTACTTATGTCATAGTTTTCCCATTTTAAACCTGAGGGAAAAGAAAAAAGTTATTTACTACAAGTAAACCATTATAAAACATTATACAAATCTCAATATAGCCTAAATAAATCAACAGAAACTACATATGCTTTGGGGAATGCAAATTATTCCTACATTTTTAATACATAAACTTAGAATATCCATAGTTGAGATAATAAAATTGAAGGTGCCATTATTTTACTTGAACTGTAGGCTTTAAACGTTCCTCAAACAATACTTTATCTATAAAAACACATGCAAGTATATTATAGTTTGGGAAAGCAAATTAAATACACCATCTCATTTGATCCTCACAATTCTCAGAAGTAGAAGACAGAAAGTTATTTAATGAAATTGCTTGTGAAAGCAGACACATTGTGTAATAATGTAGAAATACATAGTGGCTCATAAATTTTCCTGCTTAAATTTTTTCTATGTCATTAGCCTATGACATGCATGTCCAATAACATTTCAGTTATGACATAATCTAAATGTTTTTCCAATTCTTTTCATATTCACAACATAATTAACTCAGGACTCTCAGTTGAGGGTTCAAATACATTACATATCTCATAGACTTTATATTTGAAAGGGTATCGTGTCATTTAATGAAAGAATGCACTTTAAGGCTGAAATTCCAATTCTGAGGTCCAGCATCTCCTATGTAACATAAATAGTTTCATGAATTCAGATTTCTTTACAAGGTTAAGTAAGATAATGTAAGGTGGTTCCCCTTTCCCTCATGTAGATGCCACATAGCCTCACTAACCCAATGCAGTCTGTAAAAATGTATCCATGCCAACAAGACCACATGAGATTTCTTAGATCAAAGCCACAACAGTGCTGAGAAATTTTCTAGCTTTTCCCATAAATTTCGTGCTTCCAAAAATTGATCAACCAATATGATGTATGAAGTGTAAGATGAAAGAAAAAAGAATGGGTGTTAATCAATATTATAAGCAATAATTACAATGTAAGGATTTTTAAATGCTGAGTGTTGATACTTATAATACACATAAGTCTGTATACACATACATACATTATATACATATATGCACATATATACATACACACACACATACACACACACACACACACACACATATATATATATATATATATATATATATATATATATATATTTACATACACACACAAACACACACACACAAACACACACACACACACATACACATATATATGAAATTGCATCATCTGGGATGACAATATTCCCTCTAAGTGTCAAAGACAATCTAACTAAAATCCATCTCCAGGCACGAAAAGCCTTCTTTGGAGTTTCTGGTCAGGGTTGTCCAAAAGGCCACTAAAACATTACAATCTATTTATAACAGTTCTTTCTTTGGACCACCAGCTCCTGAATAATGACACGAAGACTTTTTTAATCATGAAAGCTTGACTTTAGCTTAGGCTTGTTCCCAACTAGCTCTTAAAAACTTAAGTTAACCTGCTTATATTACTGTATCTTCTGCCATAGGGCTTGTTACCTCTCTCCTGTATCCTATGTCCCTCTTCCCCTGTGTCTGGTTGGTGAATCCCTGCCTCTCAGATTCTTCTCATGTGTTCATCTCTTTCCCTAGAAGTTTCATCTATCCTTTCCTACTAGGTATTGGAAACTCAGCTCTCGAAGCCAATCAGAAGGTGCCTTAGGAAGCTGAGGAAGGACAGACACATTTTCACACAGTGTGATCAAATTACAACACCTACTACAATTTCCCTTGGAAATCTTCAGAGGTGGAAGGAAAGTCCCTATTGATGAAAACACCATAAACTTCAAACATAAGGCCTACAGGCCTCTAAGATAGAACTCACTCAAAAGCCTCTGCCCTGAGTACTAACTTCCACAGTATCAGAAAGTACCATGCATGCTTTCAAATGAGAGAAGCAACCAACTGTCCTACCCAGGTAGCTCCTAGGAACCACAATAACAACATGTATTACACAGTAACCATAAGGGTGCAGTAAAGATACCTGTACCTTGATGGTAACAAAAGTTCTGTAATTGGACTTAAAAGTTGGAGAATGAGGAGAAAGTCATGCCAAGAGTCTGGAGAAACACTTATACAATACTAAAGGTCAGCCCTGAAAACATACAGACAAATAGTATTATATAGACTGAGTTGGTTATATCTAGGAATATATAAATATATACAAAGGCATGTATATATATAGCAACAAATAATGAAAAATGGGTCATGAATTTGAAAGAGAGCAATAAATGGTATATGGAAGAGTTTGGAGGGAGAAGAGAGAAAGTAGGGGAATGGTGTAATCAGATACTCATCTAAAAAGTATAAGAATGAAGTCCTGAGTGTTATCAGCTATTTTCCAAATATTTTATTCTCCTTTAAATGAATCTTAGTAATGCCTTGTATTTAAACATTACCTATGGAGCTATTTATTTTTACACTCTAAACTTATATCCTCTAAAATCAAAATGCAGATATATGAAATGGTAGGGCATTTCCTATTTCATTTTTTATTGAAAACACAGGCTGAATTTTAAATTATTTACTTATTGTTTTGTTTAGAATAGAAAATAAGATATTTTGAATTTATAATCAGATCCAGGGTCTCATTCAGTTTGTGGAATTTGTTTTAAAGAAGTTGGGTTACAGGTACATTTTAAGAAATTGAACCATTCACTAAGTAGCATGGCAGAACGGAGGGGATGGACATCATGTGTAATTAACAAAATGGGAGACCAGTGCTAGTTCTGGTTTAAAAGAGAAATACTAATTTTATTTACAGTACACTTTGAAATCAGAAGGAAGTTTCTCTTCACAGGAAATGGAATCCATTACAGAGAACTACAGCAGAACACAGTGCAGACAGTTAACGGATGGTAGGGATCCCAGCCACACTGGACACATGCCCATCGCAGCTCCTGCATCTATAGCTCAGAGAACATCTCAGAAGAGACTGAGGAAAACTGTAAGACCCAGAACATCACAAAGTCTGCTCTGAAACTGTCTCTCCTGAAAGCATCTGCACAAACAAGATTAGAAAAATAGCAGCAGCAATAGACATGTTAATTTGGAAGTGGGAAAATTCCACAGAGTCCCACCCCAAAACAAAGCAGTACAAGCAATTAATTACTGCTGGGAGAAGAATTAGCTGCTCCAGGGATGAACCCCTCTTAGTAGTTATCCAGTATGAAGTGCTCATCCAGGAAAGCATAAACACACACACACACACACACACACACACACACACACACACACACACACACAAACACACACACACACCTAACAAAAACAGACTTTGTAGGTTAGATTTATGTTAATTGTGTACAATATATGTATATACACACAGTTGTGTGTGTGTGTGTGTGTGTGTGTGTGTGTGTGTGTATCAATATGAACCAAAAAAGAAGCTATCAGTTTGAGAGTGGAGGATATTGCAGGCATTGGAGGGAGGGTACCAGGAAAGGGATAGAGGGAGAAAATGGAATGGGGAAGTGACATATTTTATTTCAGTTTAAAATATATACAGATAAGGCTGTAACTGTTCCCTGGGACAGAGACCACCAGTACCCAATTGGATTGCATAGGTGGGGCCTACCACTACCAATTGAGGTCCCAGTTTAAGGCCAGTCTGGCAGGCAGGCCTCCTGCAGACAGATCAGACTGCCACCATCCCCCACTAGATCTTGTAACCCACAAGCCCCATCCCTCTTAACCCAGACACATGCCAAGATTACAACTACTCCCTGAGACAGTGCCTGGAAGGATCAATTGGACTAAGAGCTTCTCCCTGAGACAAACAGTCCATCAGCATTGACTAGACCAAGAGCCCCCACTGGACCAAGAGTATTGATCAGACCCAGAGAGCCTTCCTCAGACACAGACACAGATTGCACCAATCTGAGAAAGAGGTGGGTTGATGCCAGTGTAAAAATATAGTAAACAAACAAACAAACAAACAAAAACCACCATGGCTCCATCAGAACCTACATCAGCAAGACCTGAACAGAAGAAACAGAAGAAAACAACCTTAAAAATTACCTTAGGAAGATGATAGGCTCTTTAAAGAGGAAATGAAAAATTCCCTTAAAGAATTAGAGGAAAAGTCAAACAAAAAATGGGAAGCAATCAATAAATCCCGTGAAAGCCAAGAAAAACAATTAAACAAATGAGGAAAACAGCTCAACATTTGAAATCTTAAATCGAGACAATAAAGAAGACACAAATTGAGGTAATGCTGGAAGTAGAAAAAATCTGAGTAAACAAACAGGTACCACAGATGCAAGCATAAGCACTGGAATGCAAGAGATGGAAAAGCAGATCTCTGGTGTTGAAAATATGGTAGAGGAAATAGATTCATCTGTCAAAGAAAACACTAAAGCCAACAAAGTCATGACCCAAAATGTCCAGGAAATTTGGGACACCATGAAAATACCAAACCTAACAATAATAGGGATAATAGAAGGAGAATAGCATCTCAAAGGCACAGAAAATATATTGAAGAAAATCATAGGAGAAACCTTTCCCAACCTAAAGAAGGAAATGCCAATAAAGATACAAGAAGGTTGCAGAACACCAAATAGACTGGCTCAAAACAACAACAACAAAAACCAACCAAACAAACAAAACTCCCCTTGCCATATAATAATCAAACCACTAAACATACAGAATAAAGAAAAACTATTAAGAGCTGCAAAGGAAAAAGGCCAAGTTACATATAAAGGCAAAACCATAAGAATAACACCTGACTTCTCAATGGAGTCTCTAAAAGCCAGAAGGTCCTGGACAGACATGCCAACACTAAGAGACCATGGATACCAATGCAGACTATTATAACCAGCAAAACTTTCAATCAACATAGATGGAATAAACAAAATATTCCATGATAAAACCAGATTTAAAAAATATCTCTCCACAAACCCAGACATACAGAAAGCACCTGAAGGAAAAATCCAACCTAAGGAAGTTAGATACACCCATGAAAACACAGGCAAGAGATAGTCCTACACCAACAAATACCAAAGAAGGGAAACGTACAACTCTTCCACCAAAAAATAATAGGAATTAACAATAACTGGTCATTAATGTCCATTAATATCAATGGTATCAATTCACCTATTAAAAGACACAGACTAGGGTCTAGAGAGATGGCTCAGTGGTTAAGAGCACAGACTTCTCTTCTAGAGGTCCTGAGTTCAATTCTCAGCAACCACATGGTGGCTGACAACCACTTATAATGAGATCTGGTGCCCTCTTCTGGCCTCCAGCGACACATGCAGGTAGACTGCTGTATGCATAATAAATAAACAAATATTTTTTTTTAAAGACACTGACTAACAGAATGGACACCAAAACAAGATCCATTTGCTGCATACAAGACACACCTCAACTTCAAAGACAGACACTACCTCAGAATAAAAGGATAGGAAAAGACTTTCCAATCAAATGGATCTAAAAAGCAAGCTGGTATAGCTATCCTAATATCTAATAAAATAGGCTTCAAACTAAAATCAATCGAAAAATATCAGGAAGGATATTACATATTTATCACAGGGAAAATCCAACAAGAAGAAGTTTCAATTTTGAATATTTATGCCCTGAATACAAGGGCACCTACATTGTAAAAGAAACATTACTAAAGCTTAAATCACACATCAAATCTCATACACTAGTAGTGGAAGACTTCAACACCCCTCTATCACCAATGGACAGGTCTGCCAGACAGAAACTTAACAGAAAAATAAGGAAACTAACAGATATTATTACTCAAATGGACTTAATAGATATCTACAGAATACTCCACCCTAACACAAAAGAATATATCTTCTTTTCAGCACCTCATGGAACCATCTCCAAAACTGACCACATGCTTTGTCACAAAACAAATCTCAACAGCTACAAAAACAATTGAAATATCCCCCTGAATCTTATCAGACCACCATGGCTTAAAGTTAGATTTCAACAACAACAAAAATTACAGAAAGTGAAAAGTCTCATGGAAACTGAATTGAATCACCAATGGGTCAATGAAGAAATAAAGAAAGAAATTAAAGACTTTCTAGAGATCAATGAAAATGAATACACCACATACCCAAACTTATGGAACACTATGAAAGCAGTGCTAAGAGGGAAATTGATAGCACTAAATACCCACATAAAGAAGCTGGAGAAATCTCACACTAGTGACTTAACAGCACAACTGAAAGCTCTAGAACAAGAAGCAAACTCACCCAGGAGATACAGATACCAGGAAAGAATCAAATTGAGGGATGAAATCAATAAAGTAGAAACAAAGTGAACAATACAAAGAATTAATGAAAATTTGATAAAATCAACAAGGTAGACAAGTCCTTATTCAAAATAACCAAAAGGCAGAGAGAGAGAGAGAGCATCCAAATTAACAAAATCAGAAATGAAAAGGGAGACATAACAACAGACAATGAGGAAATCCAGAGAATCATCAGGTTATACTTCAAAAACCTCTACTCCCCAAAAATTGGAAAATCTGAAAGAAATGGACAATTTTCTGAATAGGTACCCCATACCAAAGTTAAATCAAGACCAGATAAATGATTTAAATAGATCAATAGCCCCTAAAGAAATAAGAATGGTCATTGAAAGTCTCCCAACCACAAAAAAGCCCATGTCCTGATGGTTTCAGGGCAGAATTCTACCAGATTTTCAAAGAAGAGATAACATTGATACTCTTCAAATTGTTCCACATAATACAAACAGAAGGAACATTACCAAATTCCTTTTATGAGGCTACAGTCACCCTGATACCTAAACCACAAAAAGATGCAACAAATAAAGAGAATTACAGAGCAATCTCCCTCATCAACATTGATGCAAAAATACTCAATAAAATACTGGCTAACCAAATCCAGGAACACATCAAAAAATTATCCATCATGACCAAGTAGGCTTCATCCCAAGGATGAAAGGATGGTTCAACATACTAAAATCGGTCAATGTAATACACCACATAAACAAACTGAAAGAAAAAAAAAAAAACATGATCATCTCATTGGATGCTGAAAAAGCCTTTGACAAAATCCAACACCCCTTCAAGATAAAGGTTCTAGAGAGATAAGGAATACAAGGAACATACCTAAGTATAATAAAGGCAATTTACAGCAAGCTGACAGCCAACATCAAGTTAAATGGAGAGAAACTCAAAGCAATACCACTAAAATCAGGAACAAGGCAATACTTTACATGGGAAAACAAACCTCAGATAGCTAAAAGAATCCTGTATAATAAAGCAACATCTGGAGGCATCATGATCCCTGACCTCAAACTCTACTATAGAGCTATTGTAATAACAATAGCTTGGTACTGGCATAAAAACTGACATGTGGACCAATGGGATAGAATTGAAGACCCTGACATTAATCCACACACCTATGAACATATGATTTTTGACAAAGAAGCCAAAACTGTACCATGGAAAACAGAAAGCATGTTCAACAAATGGTGCTGGCATAACTGGATGTCAACATGCAGAAGACTGCAAAAAGGTCCACATCTGTCACTATGCACAAAACTCAGTCCAAGTGGATCAAAGACTTCGACATAAATCCAGTTACACTGAACTTGATAGAAGAGAAAGATGGAAGTAATCTTGAACACATTGGCACAGGAGACCACTTCCTAAATATAACACCAGTAGCACAGACACTGAGAGCAACAAATATTAAATGGGACCTCCTAAAACTAAGAAACTTTTATAAAGCAAAGGAAATGGTCAATAAGACAAAGCAGTAGTCTACAGAATGGGAAAAGATCTTCACCAACCCACATCTGACAGAGGGCTGATATCCAAAATATATAAAGAACTCAAAAATCTAGACTTCAAAATACTGAACAATCCAATTATAAAATGGGCTATAGAGCTTAACAGAGAATTCTCAACAGAAGAATCTCAAATGGCTGAAAGACATTTAAAGAACTGCTCAACATCCCTAGTTATCAGGGAAATGCAAATCAAAATAACTCTAAGATACCATCTTTCACCTGTCAGAATGGCTAAGATCAAAAACACTGAAGACAGCTTATGGTGGAGATGATGTGGAGCAAGGGGAAGTCTCCTCCACTGTTGGTAGGAATGCAAACTTATATAGCCACTCTAGAAATCAGTGTGCTGGTATCTCAGAAATTTGGGAATAAGTCTTCCTCAAGTCCTACCTACCGTTCTTGGGCATATATCCATGGAATGCTCAATCTTACCACAAGGACACATGCTCAACTATGTTCATATCAGCAGTATTTGTAATAGCAAGAACCTGGAAACAACCTAGATGCCTCTAACTGAATAATGAATAAAGAAAATGTCTCACATATACACAATGGAATACTACTTATCAGCAAAAAAACAATGATATCAAGAAATATACTGTCAAATGGATGGAACTAGAAAAAATCATCCTGAGTGAGGTAACCCAGACTCAGAAGAACAAACATAGTATGTACTCACTCATAAGTGGATACCAGGTGTGAAGGAAGGGATGGCCAGACTGCAACCCACAGCTCCGGAGAGGCTAACAGAGAAAGATCCTAGGAGTGACTCATGGATGACCCAGAAAAGGAGAAGTGGATAAGATCTACATGAGTGAACCTGGTATGTGTGTGGAGTTCAGATTGCGAGGAGTGGGGAATGAGAGCACAGGGAAATGGGAGGGTCAAGCTGGAACAAGACCAGATTGGGAGGTCAGGGAGGGACATAACCATGATAGATGAGCACATCATGGGAAAAGGAAGAGTCAGGGTGCTGGGGAGGCTCTCAGGAACTCACAAGGATGACCCCACCTGAGAGTGCTGGCAGTGGTCCAGAGGGCGCCTGGATTTGTCTTCTCTGGTGACTGGTCAAGCAAATACCATAACTATCATCATAGAGCCTTTGTCCAGTTACTGATGGAGGCAGATGCAGAGATCCATGGCCAGGAGCCAGGCTGAGCTTCAGGAATCCAATTGAGGAGAGAGAGAGAGAGTGTTCCTGCAAAGATGACCGGCCACACTATTGTAGACTAGTGGCTGTGAAGCCCCCACAGGACTTGACTAGGCCCTCTGGGTACAGAAGATGGTTGTTTGCTTGAACTGTTTGGGGAGCACCCAAACAGGCAGGGGGATCAGGATCCATCCCTGGTGCATGGGCAGGCTTTTGGGAATCTGGTGCCTGTGGTGTGGCGCCTTGTGCAGCCTTGGTGCAGTGGGAAGGGGCTTTACCCTGCCTAGGCTCAGTGTGCCAGGCTCTGCTGCCTGCCCATGGGAGACCTTGATTTGGTGGATGTGGAGGGCTGGGAGAGGGGAGGAGGGAGGAGGAGGGATCTGTGGGTTGTATGTAGAGTGAGTAGAAAATTTCTTAATAAAGAAAAAGAAAAAAACATATATAGATAAAATTAATTTCCCCCAAAAGTTAAAATAGTATCTCAAAACAAGATATTTACACAACCATCTCTAAAGCTGGGGAACAGGGTGGGAAGAATGTAGAGCCTGAAGATAAGGAGAATTCTGTAAGCATGACCCACTCACTGTAATTATGGACTGAAAGCTATGCCCTCCAATATGTCTCCCTTCATGAATGATCCCTCATTCTGCAATTATTTGCTCATAGCATAAAAAAAGAAATTGATTCTGCAATGGAGGATGGAGAGTTCCAGAGAGGGAAAGTTGAAACACTAGTGAAGGTTACAGAGAAGGCATCCTAGGATGTGTTTATGACAGGCATCTGGGTAGAATAGACTGCACTTGAAGGGGATTGTCAGGAAATGTGATCTGTTTGATGACTTTATGCTTGGGTATCACTTAAACTTTGAAACCACAATTATAATTAATGAAATACAATTTCATTTAATTTTGTAAAGAAAAATAATAAAGCTGTCTGTAGCTGCTTATACCAGGCCTGAATAAGGCTGACTTTTTTTTTCTGTTGTTTTTGATTTTGTTGGGGGGGGGGGTGCATTGTGTTTGTTTGTTTTTCCTTTTTTGGTATTTTGTTTATGTATTTGTTTGTTTGTTTAAGTAAGACATTGATCTGGGAAAAACTAAACTATTTATTGGCTAGTGACAGATTCTGGGAGAAGTTGATTCTTTGTCTGCAGTTCTGAGCCTACCACAGCAGAGCCTGCCAGACTCTAGTGGATAGCTGCAAGCCCATGTTCCCTGAGATGGCCCTGGTTAAACACAGTGGGTCACCAAACAAAACAAAACAAATATACAATATATACAATAATGTAAGAAAGAGTTTTATAGATATAAATAGGAAGAGGAGAAAGAGAAAACATGATGGAAGATGGGAAGGTGGAAAATGTCGGTGTTCTCTCTCTCTCTCTCTCTCTCTCTCTCTCTCCTCTCTTTCCTTTTCAAAGAACAAATTAAATTAACAGATTTTAAGAATGGAGCAATCTTCTAAGAAATATACTCATTCACATACAATCATGTAGTATATAAAAGGTATGTGCTATATTTGTATGAAATGAACTCTAAAGACATAAGTATTGGGAGTCAAAAAAAGGTATGCCAATACAAATATATTTTATATGCTATATTTTAAAACTGAACTTTAAAATACAGTATTAAATTCATTCTGGAACTCCCCAAATTAAAAGCATTTAGACTGAAATTCCACAGTAAACAATTAAAATGGGAAATTTCCCATTTGAAACTGTAAGTTGAGATGTCATGGTCCTTGCAATTTCCTTCGAAACTCTCTTGTGTCAATTTGCTGCTGTTTTCATTCTTGTATCTCAAAATGCAAATAGGCAAGTACATAAAAAATCTCTTTGAAGTGGGATAAAAACCAACATGTCTCAGAGCAGATTTTGATGGAAAATAGCTTTTGCTTATTTAACAAAGCACAGTCTTAGAAAGTTTTTTTTTTCCCCTCAAACCCGTTTAGCAATGCTACTTTGAAGAGCAATATTGCAGAAGAAGCTCTTTCTGAGTTGACAATCCAACACTCTTTCCTCACTAAACACTCTACTTTTCATTTCTTGCTGTGACAATGGTATTAAAATTCCCAAGGTGATACTTAGGCTGCTCTCAAACCCTTCTATTAACTTAGGAGCCTTAAAAATCTTTCTAAGGAAACAAAATTGATAAGGCATTTAAGCTAAAGGGACTGTTTGAATTCCATTGAATAATGAAAGCAGTAATACGTTTTTGCAGAGATACAATGTTTGTCTAATCCTTTGATGTATTAGAAATTTAGAAATTATGTATAAAGAAAAGACTAGGGTTTAATTTTCCAGATTTTAATGCATATAATAATGGAAACAAGTTGAGACATTGCCAAAATTCAGAGACTGGCAGTCTGTTGCAAAGTGTTCTTGTCTTTTGCCTAGGGTCAAGGTGTCTGAGCCATGTGTGAACAAGGCACACTATAGGGCATGTGGAAGTCATTGTATTCTCAAAGCTACTGTATCAAACATATTTACTCAATCCTCCAACTACATCCCAATCCCAGAAGGCATAACGAGTCTTATTATCTTCCCTTATTATCTGATCCTTTTCTAAAGCCATTCTAGCACAAATACTATGATGCATTTCCTACCAGATATTTTCAGAACATATACACCTCAGAGGATCTTTGGCAATATTCCACTTGGACTTTGGCCTTGAACCCACAAATTTTATGTGCTCTATACTCTGTGTGAGTTAGATAACATTTTCTTTTCTTTTTAAGATGGAAGCAGGACAATATTTGTGTTTTATTTACCAGTTAACTATATTGTTTTTGACATAACAAATTCCAGCAGCCAATACAGGAGCACAAATACAGCACATTACAAGGCTTAGTTATCCACAAAATAGAAAATGTAAAAACAGGTGTAAATATCCCTATCTGAGACAGAAGGAGGTAATATTGGAGGAAGTATCACTTGCTAAGCATGACTTTCTCATGAACATCATCTTATACCCTTTACATAAATGGATATATTACATTTTAACAAAAATGTTAAAAAAGAATGCTGTGACATCCACTTACAGAAGAGGAAGCTGAATCAGCAGGACCAAGCCTCAGGTCTCCTGGAAGAGACTCAAGGGCAGGGATAAAGCCCAGGCAGTCTGGCTCCATAGTTTATCCTTTTAACCACTATGCTGATAAGATGCCCAAAGTAATGATCAAAATATTCCTAGAGAAAGCTTGGAAGTGAAATCTACAGCCACCATGTGTTGCTGAGCCTATGTCACCAGCCAAAGCCCAAATACAAAATATTAATTCTAGAAAATTAAATCATCTGGAGGAGGTACTATGTTCTTCGTTCTTGAGGCTTCATCCAGAACTATGGTGTTTGGTGTTTTGCCAACAGGCTAGCTATCTCTGTGAAATAAGGCAGGAACAAGGAAAGGAAGGAGATAAACATAGTGACCACAAAAGTTCTCAGTCCAGGTGTATTTGTTTCTCTGCAGGGATGTGTTCCTCACTAGTTTGGCATAATATTAATTTCTAAGAAAAATTAAGAAGTTTATATTTCTTTTTAAAAAGTATTTATTTATTTAACCTCTCAATTTTACCACAGTTTCCTCTCCCTCCTCTCCTCCCAGTCCTCCTCCACCTCCCTTTTACCCCCTCTCATCCACTCCTCCTTTTATTCCAAAAAGGGCAGACTGCTCCTAGGTAACAACAAAATATGGCATACCAAGTTACAGTAAGACTAAGCACTTCCACTCATATTAAGGCTGGGCAAGGCAACCCAATGTTGAGTTCCCAAAAGCCAGGAAAAGAGTCAGAGATAGCCCCAGCTACCACTGTTGGGGATCTCACAAGAAGACCAACCTATACAACGGTCATACGTATGCAGAGGGCCTATGTCAGTCCCATGCAGGCTCCCTGGTTGTCATTTTAACATCTGTGAGCTCCTATGGGCCCAGGTTAGTTGACTCTGAGTTTTCTTGTAGTTTCCTTGACTCCTCTGGCTCCTTCCTCCCCCCTATCTCACAGGATTCCCTGAGCTCTACCTAATGTGTGGCTTTGGATCTTTGTCTGCATCTGTTTCCATCAATTGCTTGATGAAGCATCTTTCCTGACAGGCATTATTACATTGACATTTTTTTTTCCTCCAGTCATGTTCCATTCTTTCCTAGGTATCTTGGGTATCCAGTCTCTGGGTTCTGGCACTCCAAGAAGTGTTAGGGTGTGCTCACTCATAGAGCTCACTCATGGGTCTGTGGTTGGCCACTACCACCATCTCTGTGCTGCACTTACCCCAGCATATCCAATGGGCAAGACAGACTGTAGGTCGAAGATTGTGTGGCTAGATTGGTGTTCCAATACCTCTACTGGAAGTTTTGCCTGGTCACAGGAGATTGCAAGTTCAGGCTATATACAACCTAAGGCTAGAAGTCTTACCTGAGGTAATCCTTGTAGATTCCTGGGAGTTTCCCTTGCACCAGATTTCTAGATGAGCCTGAAATGCTATCCCCTTTCCAGTCTTCTCTTTTAGTACTCTCCCCCTCCACCATCCCACTTGATCACTTATGTTTCCATCCCTCCCCTCTCCCAGGTCCACCCATCAAATCTCTTCTATTTCCCCTTCCCAGGTAGATTCCAGTCTCCTCACCCTTGAGCCCTCCATCTTACTTAGCCTCTCTGGGGCTGTGGATTGTTGCATGGTTATCCTTTGCTTTACAGCTAATATCTTCTTATAAGTGAATACATACCATGTTCATCTTTCTGTGTCTGGGTAACCACACTCAGGATGATTTTTTTTCTAGTTCCATACCTTTGCCAGAAAATTTCATGATTTCATTGTTTTTAACAGCTAAGTAATATTCAATTGTTTCTTTATTTTCTTTATCCATTCTCTGATTGAGGGAAATGTAGGTTGTTTCCAGGTTTTGAGTATTACTAATAAGGCTGGCATGAACATAATTGAGTAAATATCCTTGTAGAATGATTGAGAATCCTTTGAATATATGCTCAAAAGTGATATAGATGGGTCTTGAGGCAGATTGATTCCCAATTTTCTGAGAAACCATCATAATGATGTCCAAAGTGGCTGTACAAGTTTGCACTCCCACCAGCAATGGAGGAGTGTTCCCTTTGCTATACAGCCTCTCCAGCAGGAGCTGTCACTGGTGGTGTTTTTGTTTTGTTTTTTGAAACAGTGTTTCTCTGTGTCCTTTCGATACCTGTCCTGGATCTCGCTCTGTAGACCAGGAAGGCCTAGTACTCACAGAGATCATCCTGGCTCTGCTTCCCAAATGCTGGGATTAAAGTCATGTGCCACTGCCACTCAGCTTGGTGATTTTTATCTTAGCCATTCTAACAGGTATATGAAATCTCAGAGTCCTTTTGATTTACATTCCCCTGATGGCTAAAGATGTTGAACGTTTCTTTAAGTGTGTTTTGGCCCTCTAAGATTCTTCTGTTGATAATAATGGGATTATTTGTTTGTTTGTTTGTTTTTGATATTCAGTTTCTTGAGTTCTTTACATATTTTTTAGAACATCCATCTGTCAGATATGGGTTTGGAGATCTTTTTCCATTCTGTAGGCTACTGCTTTCTCCTGTTGTCAGTGTCCTATGCTTTACAAAGGCTTTTTAGTTTCACCAGGTCCCATTAATTAATTGTTGCTCTCAGTTTCTGTGCTATGGGTGTTCTGTTCAGGAATGGGTCTCCTGTGTCAATGTATTTCCTATTTTATCTTCTATCATATTTGCTATAATCTGGGTTCACTTTGAGTTCTTTGATTCACTCAGACTTAAATTTTGTGTATGGTGAGAGATATATATCAATATGCATTCTTCTACATGCCAACATCAAGTTATATCAGCACCATTTGTTGAAGATGCTTTCTTTTCTCCATTGTGTAATTTTTGGCTTCTTTGTCAAAAATCAGGTGTCCACACATGTGTGGATTTATGTCTGGGTCTTCCATTTGATTCCATTAATCCATCTGTCTGTTTTTATGCAAGTACAATGTGGTTTGTATAACTATAGCTCTGTAATAGAGCTTGAATCAGAGATAGTGATACCTATAGAAGTTCTTTTATGGTACAGGATTGTTTGGGTGTTCTTGGTTATTTTGTTTTTCCATATGAAGTTGAGTACTGTTTTTTTCAATGTCTGTAAAGAATTGTGTTGGGATTTTAATACAGATTGCTTTAAATTTGTAGATTGCTTTTCATAAGTTTGCCATTTTTACTGTGTTAATTCTACCAATCCATGTACATGGGTGATCTTTCCATCTTCTGATATTCTCCAATTTCTTTCTTCAAGGACTTGAAATTCTTGTCATATGAGACTTTCACTTGCTTAGCTGGAGCTACACCAAGATATTTTATGTTATTTGTTGGTATTGAGAAGGATGTTGTTTTCCTAATTTATTTCTCTGTCCATTTAGCCTTTTTATATAGGAGAGCTATTGATTGTTTGAGTTTTTCAACCACTTCAATGAAGATATTTGTCAGATGTAGAAGTTCCCTGGTAGCATTATTGGGCTTGATTATGTGTACTATCAGATCATCTGCAATTAATGATATTTTGACTTTTTTCCCAATTTGTATCTCCTGGATCTTCTTAGTTTTTTTTTTTTTTTTTCGTTGCTGTAGCTGGAATTTTAAGTATTATATTGAATAGATATTGAGAGTAGAAAACCTTGTCTTGTTCCTTACTTAATGGAATAGCTTTGAGTTTCTTTCCATTTAATTATATATTGACTATCAGCTTGCTATATATTGCCTTTATTATGTTTATGTGTGTCCTTTGTATCCTATATCTCTTCAAGGCTTTTATAATGAAGGGACTTTGGCTTTTTGCCAATGGCATCTAATGAAATGATCATTTTTTTTTTCTTTCAGTTTGTTTTTATGGTAGATTATGTTGACAGATTTTCATATGTTGACTCATATCTGCATCTCTGAGATGAAATCTACTTGACCATGTTCAGTCTTTTTAACATGTTCTTGGATTCAGTTTGCCAGCAGTTTATTGAGTATTTTTATATCAATGTTTATGAGGAAAACTGGTCTGCAGTTCTCTTTCTCTATGGAGTCTTTGTGTGGTTTGAGTATTAGGGTTACTGTGGCCTCATGAAAGAATTTGGCAATGTCCCCTCTGTTTCTATTTTGTGGAATAACTTGAGGAGTATTGGTATTTGCTCTTCTTTGAAAATCTGGTAGAATTATGTGCTAAAACTATCTATCCCTTGGCTTTTATTTTGTCTGGGAAACTTTTAATGATTGCTTCTATTTCCTTAGGGGTTATGAGATTATTTATTTTTTAACTGATTTTGATTTAATTTTGGTAGGTGGAATCTATCAAGAAAATTTTCTATTTCATTTAGATTTTCCAATTTTTGGAGTAGTTTTTTGAAGTATTACCAATGATTCTCTGCATTTCCTCAGTGTCTGTTCTTTCCCCCCTTTTCTAATTTTGTTAATTTGGATATTCTCTCTCTGCCTTTCAGTTAGTGTGGATAAGGGCTTGTCTTTCTTATTGTTTTTCTAGAGAAACCAAATCTTTGTTTCATTGATACTTCATATTGTTTTTGTTTCTATTTTATTGATTTCAGCCCCCAGTTTTCTTATTTATTTCTTGCCATCTACCCCTCTTTGGTGTGTTTGCTTCTTTTTGTTCTAGAGCTTTCAGGTGTGCTTTTAAGTTGCTATTATGATAGTTCTCCAAATTCTTTATGAAGACTCAGTATTATGTACTTTCCTCTTAGCACAGCTTTCATTGTATCCTGTAAGATTGGGTATGTTGTGCTGTAACACAAATCTTAAAAGGCCTTATTAATAAAAAACCCTGAGTCAGTTATTGGAGTGAATGTTGAAAGTACAGAGAAGCAGAACAATCCACAGCCAACCTTACTTTGACAGCTCCTTAGCTGATTCTCTTTCCTCAGATTGGAAGCCTCCTGAGTCCTCATCTGGAAGCAATCTCAGCTGAACTGCTTAAAAGCCTAAAAGCTTAAAAGCTTCTAGTTCCTGGTCCTCACACCTTATATATCTTTCTGCTTCCTACCATCACTTTCTGGGATTAAAGACATGTGTCCTTCCCAAGCAAAGACATGAGATTTTAAGTGCTGGGATTAAAGGCCTGTGCTACCTCACCCTGTGCTGTTCCCAGTTTGACCTTGAACCCCAGAGATCCAGATGGATCACTGTCTCTCAGTGATAGGAATAAAAGTGTGTGCTACCACTGCCTGGCTTTTATGCTTAATCTAGTGGCTGTTCTGTTCTCTTACCCTTAAGCAAGTTTATTAGGGTATACAATATTTAGGGCTACACACTAAATATCACCACATTTCCCCTTTTTGTCTTAAATAATAAAAGGAGGTTATAATTAATATAAGAAAAACTATATACAATAGGTACTGTAAGTATATACATTATATATAGTCAGGAATTACATTAACAATGCCCAGTCCATTAACATTTGATAAATTCAAACATAATTTTTCAGTATTTATCCTATTTTGGTGAGTCCAATACAATTTTTTTTTACAATATACAAAATCTGGTCAAATGTAAAATATTTAAAACAAGTAGTTCCTTTATAAAGGAGAATCAATAATCTACCTTTTTATCTTATCATTGTGCATTCATTTTCATTGAACTCTGGGAAGTCTTTAATTTCTTTCTTGACTCTGTGGTAATTCAATAGAGTTGCTCAGTTTCCATGAGTTTGTAGGATTTCTGTTGTTATTGAAATCCAGCTTTAATTAATGATAGGATGCAGGGAGTTGTTTCAATTTTCTTGTAAGTGTTGAAATTTGTTCTGTGACCAAATATGTGGTCAATTTTGAAGAATGTACCATGATGTCCTGAGACGGTGGTGTAATCATTTGTGTTTGGGTGAAATGTTCTGTAGATATCTGTTAAGTCCATTTGAGTTATAATGTCTGTTAATTCAGTATTTCCCTCTTTAGTTTTTGTCTGGATGATCTGTCCACTGATGAGAGTGGGGTATTGAAGTCCCCCACTATCAATGTGTGAGGGTCAACGTGTGTTTTAAGTTTAATACTGTTTCTTTTACAAATGTGTGTAAAGGGAGTTTTCCTGTCTAGACCACCCAGTCCCAAATGCCCAGCAGCTGCTTCCCAAATTATCGCACAGAGGCTTATATTAATTATAAATGCTCGGCCAGTAACTCAGGCTTATTAATATCTAGCTCTTATATGTAAATTAACCCATAAGTCTTATCTATATTTATCCACATGAGTTGGTACCTTTTCTTAGAGCAGCATTTTCATCTTGCTTACTCTGTGTCTGGTTGGTGACTTGCTGAATCTATCCTTCCTTTTTCCAGTGTTGTTAGGCTGTTTGCCTTGCCTGTGCTTCCTGCCTGGCTACTGGCCAATCAGCATATCATTAAACAAATTCAAATGTCAAATCTTTACTGAAGATTACTCCACAGCAAATGTGAATGTCTTTGTATTTGTGTATAGATGTTGAGAATTGATACATCATCTTGGTGGACTTTTTTTCTTTAGTGAGTATTAGGTGTCCTTCCACATCTCTTGATTAATTTTGGCATTAAATCTGTTTTGTTAGATATTATAATAGCTATACCATCTGGCTTCTTTGAATCATTTGTTTGCAAAATCTTTTTTTCCCTTTCTCTGAGGTAATGCCAATCTTTGATTTTTGAGGCATGTTTCTTGTATGCAGGTTTTGGTGTGCATCATAGCTAAAACATAGCTGTAAACAGTGATTTAAGGTTAGATTAAGATGTTTTTTTGTTAAAGCCTATGAGGTTAAAAAAGTCCTGAAAAATAATTTAAAGCTATAATTTTAATAGTTGAGTGAGTGACTCATTGATATCTGGAAACAATAACAATGACAGGCAGTGACGAGGAGGTCATGTGGCTTGGTTTATAACCAATGAGAAAACACAACAGAAAGTCTATAAAAAAGAGAGGACACACAGAAACAGCTCTCCTTTGGAGAGGAAAGACAGCAGAAGCAGTGAAGGGTAAGGCTCTCAGCTATTGCTCTGATCTCTTGGTTTTTAACTCTGCAATTGGCTCTGTGTTTCTTATTTAACAAGATGGTTACATCTACATTTTGGCACCAAACGTTACAAGAATTCATTAAAAAAACCAATTGCCTTGGCAGTGGGTTTGGCTTCCTGCCTGGGCAGGCCAGGTCCCTAGCTCGGGACTAGCTCAGCTTAGGACTCAGGCCCAACCTACCTTAGGTACAAGTGGTTACCAACATAGCTGGAGTTACTTGCTTAAAAAGCTGGTGCTAACAACTCAGGCCTGTGGGAACTACCGCTAATTGCAGTAGCTACACGCAACTGCAGATAGGCTGCTTTTGGCTGAAACGCCAGCGCACATGGTCGGTTGGGGCTTAAGGAGCCAGAGCCCAGGCTCGACTCAGCTCAAGCAGGAAAACGTGGTTGGACTCAAGCGTTTTATTTTTTTTCTTTATTATTATGTGTCTTAAATTTTATACATCAGCTATGGGTTCCCCTATCCTCCCCCCTCCCGCCCCCGCTCCCACCTTCCCCCCAGCCCCTCCCCTCCATTCCCATGTCCTCCAGGATCAAGTCACCCCTGGGGATTCATTTAAACCTGGTGGATTCAGTACAGGCAGGTCCTGTCACCTCCTTCCAGACTGAGCAAAGTGTCCCCGTGTAAGCCCAAGGTTTCAAACAGCCAGCTCATGCACTAAGGACAGATCCTGGTCCCACAGACTGGGTGCCTCCCAAACAGATCAACCTATTCAATGGTCTCACTTATCCAGAGGGCCTGATCCAGCTGGGGGCTCCACAGCCTTTGGTTCATAATTCATGTGCTTCCATTCCTTTGGCTATTTGTCCCTGTGCTTTTTGCAATCTTGGATTCAACAATTCATGCTCTTATAGACCCTCCTCTTTCTCGACAGTTGGACACCTGGAGCTCCACCTGGGGCCTGGCTGAGGATCTCTGCATCCAGTTCCATCAGTTATTGGATGAGAGTTCCAAGACGACTGTTAGGGTGTTTAGTCATCTGATCACCAGACTAGGTCAGATCAGGCTTTCTCTTGACCATTGCCAGCAGACTACAGAAGATATATCATTGTGGATTTCTGGGGACCTCTTGAGCACTCTGCCTATTCCTGTTCTTATGTTGTCTTCATAAATTAACAGTGAAGTTGTTTCAGGATTGGATTATAAGGTTACAGAAAGAAAGCCTGTTTTCACACAATCACCCTTAATTTATCCGGTAACCATACAACAGCAACCTGGTCAAGTGAATACACAAAATATTTGGACTCCAGTTGAAATGTTAGACTTATGAAGGTTTAAGGAAGCAATAGTATCTTATGGCAGGCATTCCCCATATGTAAAGCAAATGTTAAACTCCTGGTCAACTTATAATAGGATAATATCACAGGACTGGCGGGAGCTGGCACAGGCTATTCTGGAACCTGGACAACAGCTCCAGGGGCAAATGAGTTTCAAAGAGGAAGCTAAAAACATAGCAAAACAACGTAGGGATAGAGGTATACAAATCTTCCAGGATCAGCTTGTTGGAGAAGGCCAATATGCTGCAGTACAAACACAATATTTATGTGATATCCAAACTCCAATTCTATGTCGAATGGCAGCCTTGAATGCATGGGACAGAGTTGAGGAACCAGGAAAGAAAACTGAGTCATTAACAAAGGTTATACAGGGCCCAAAAGAATCTTTCACAGATTTCTTACAAAGACTGACTTCAGCAGTAAAGAGAATGGTCCCAAATTCAGAAGCTAGCCAGATAATAATTGAATCTTTGGCTTTTGAGAACACAAATGCAGCATGCAAGAGAATAATCAGGCCATTAAAGGCAAGATCCACACCCTTGGAAGATTGGATTAGAGACACAGTTAATGTTGAGGCTCATGGTCATGATAATATGTGGGTAGGAGAAGCAATTTCAAGAGGTTTGAGGAATGTCATATGTTTTGGATGTGGAAAACATCTTGAAAAGGGATTGTAAACAGGGCACTTCTAGAAACAATGTTTCTTCAAGGAACAATGGCAACAGAATGCCCCTTCCTTCAGGAGTATGTAGAAGGTGTGATAAGGGAAGACATTGGACCAATGAATGTAGATCAACAAGGGACAGACAAGGTAATACTTTGCCTCAGTCTTTGGGAAACTCCCAGAGGGGCCTCAGGCAGGCCCCTACAGTGGATCCAGTTCAGACCTTTCCTGCAATTGTAGAGGAGACCCCTACTCATTGCAGGTAAATAAACAAATGCCTATTGGAATAAACCAGGCTACTTAGAGTAATGGAACAACTGAGACAGAGATAACAGAAAATTCAGGAGAAACCATAAAGAATTTTTTTTTTGGCAAGCTTCTATAAATGAACAAAGACCCAAATCAACAAAAAAATAAATGGTGTTTTGTTGTCTGGTGTGGTAGACACAGGTGCTGATGTGACCACAATTGCACCAGAATTTTGACATCTAACTTGGCCTTTTCAGGAGGTAAACGTTCAACTGTTAGGAATTGGAACATTATCTCAAGTGAAACAGAGTGCAAGATGGCTTAAATGTATAGGCCCAGAAGGATAGAGAGGCAGATTAAAACCATATGCAGCTAACATAGCTATGAACCTGTGGGGTTGAGACCTGTTACAAGAATGGAATACTCAGATTAACATCCCTCCAAGCTCAGAAATAAATAAATAAAGCACATGTTTCTGAGAGAAATATTAGAAGGTATTATTCTAATGAGTGGTCACCAGCCACCCATATTATACAAGAACAGGGCACAAAAACTAGTGATCTTCCAAAGATAACAGCAGCTCTACTTTTAAAATGGTTAAAAGACAAGCCTGTATGGGTTCATCAATGGCCTTTAACAACAGAGAAACTCCAGGCTTTAGAAGAGCTGGTAGAAGAACAGTTAAATGTTAGGCATATTGAAGAATCTACTAGCCCATGGAATTCTCCTGTATTTGTTATTAAAAAGAAATCTGGTAAATGGAGAATGGTAACAGACCTTAAAGCAATTAACAAATAATTTAGTCAATAGGCTCTCTACAATCTGGAATTCCTTTGCCTACTATGTTACCTAAAGGATGGCCTCTCATAGATATCAATTTAAAAGATTGTTTCTTTACAATACCCTTACAAGAAAAAGACAGAGAAAGACTGCTTTCATGGTGCCTACTTACAATAATTCTCAACCGGTTAGAAGATTTCAATGGAGAGTCCTCCCACAGGGAATGTTGAATAGTTCAACCCTGTGCCAATATTTTGTACAACAGCCTTTGGAAGTGATACATAAAAAATTTCCTAAATCTATAATTTATCATTATATGGATGATATTTTACTAGCTGACTCAAATGCAGATACTTTAGAAAGAATGTTTGAAGAAGTAAAGAAAATATTGCCTTGTTGGGGATTACAAATTGCTCCTGAAAAGATACAAAGAGGAGATTCTATTAATTATTTAGGATATAAAATAGAGCTACAAAAAATTAGACCACAAAAGGTGCAAATTAGGAGAGATCGCCTACAGACTCTTAATGACTTTCAAAGATTATTTGGGGACATTTCTCATCTACAAACTATTGTTGGGGTAAAAAATGATGAACTGAATAATTTGTTCAAAACCTTAGAAGGTGACAAGAACTTAAATAGTCCAAAAAAATTATCACCTAAAGCTGAGAAAGAATTGGCTTTGGTAGAAAAGAAAGTACATGAAGGACACGTGGATTGTATTGATCCAAAGCTGGATTGCATTTTGGTTATTTTGCCTTCTAGGCATTCTCCTACAGGAATATTAATGCAGAGAGAAGATATTATATTGGAATAGATATTTTTTACCAAATAAACCAAATAAAAATTAAAAACTTATGTGGAAAAAATCTCTGACTTAATTTTGAAAGGAAAATTGAGACTTTGTCAATTAGCAGGGATAGACCCAGTAGAAATTGTTGTACCTTTAACTAAAGAGCACATTGAAAAATTATGGACAGAAAGTGAACCTTGGCAAAGAGCTTGCAATAAATTTTTGGGAGAAATTAACAGTAAATATCCCAAAAGCAATAGACTTGATCTTATAAAGAGAGCTGATTGGATCTTGCCTCGAATTGTACTTGAAAAACCCATATCTGGAGTTCAGACATTTTATACAGATGCCAACAAACAAGGAAAGGTAGGTTACAAATCAGAAAATTTAAGTAAAGTGGTTCAAAGACCTTATAATTCAGTTCAAAAATTGGAATTTTATGGTATTATGTTGGTATTAATGGATTTTTCAGAACCTCTCAACATAGTTACTGACTCTCAGTATGCTGAAAGTGTGGTATTACATATTGAGACTACAGAATTTATCCCTGATGCTTCAGAATTAACTTCACTATTTATTCAATTACAAGATACAGTCAGGGAAAGGAGTCATCCTTTATATATAACTCACATCCAATCCCATACTGGTCTGCCAGGCCCTCTAGCACAAGGTAATGATGAGATTGATAAATTATTGATAGGAAATGTGCTGGAGGCCTCAGAATTTCATAAAAAAATCCACCATGTTAATAGTAAAGGTTTAAAAAAGGATTTTTCCATAACCTGGCAACAAGCCAAGGAAATTGTAAAGAAATGTCCTACTTGTTTCTTCTACAATCAGATGCCATTACCAGCAGAATGTAACCCAAAAGGCACTCAGAGGAATGAAATCTGGCAGATGGATGTGTTTCACTTTGCAGAATTTGGAAAATTGTAATATGTACACCATGCTATTGATATTTATTCAGAATTTCAATGGGCAACTGCTTTGAGTTCTGAAAAAGCTGATTCTGTAATCACTCATTTGCTAGAAGTTATGGTCATCATGGGTATACCTGTACAAATTAAAACTGACAATGCTCCAGCATATGTCTCTATTAAAATGATTTTTTTTGCTTATTATAATATAAAGCATATTACAGGTATACCACATAATCCTACAGGCCAAGCAGTTATAGAAAGATCCAACAGAACCCTAAAGAACATGATAAATAAACAGAAAGGGGTAACAAAAACCCCCAGAAATAGACTGCACAATGCTCTATTATCTTTGAATTTTCTCAATGCTAATGAGAAACGAACAACAGCTGCAGAGGGACTTTGGATAATAGAAAAAACTACAGAATTAAATCAGCCTATATACTTCAAGTATGTGCTGACCTCAGAATGGAAACCAGGGTATGTGTTACATTGGGGATGAGGTTTTGCTTTAGTTTCTGCAGGAGAAGATAAGCTGTGGGTACCATCAAAATTGATAAAGGTTCGATTTGAACAAGAGAGACCTCTTAATTAGAGGAGGTGATAGTTCATCAACCAACATGACCATCCAGTTTAAACTCATTTATACCATTAATACATGCCTTTTCATTTAATCAGATATAACTTGCCAAAAGGGAACCTCCTCAAAATTAGTCTTGGGGAAGGGTTTTTTTTTGTTTTTTTTTTTTTTTGTTTGTTTTTTTGCTTTTACAATAATGAAGGCTAAGGAATCTGAAGAACATTGGACAAATGAGACAAATGAAGAAAAAGGACAAATCATCTGTCCCAGGAAAAAGAGAAAAATGGCCTATTGGTATATCATCTACAAAATTTCATAAATCTCCCTAAATGTTTTTTCTGCTCTTCTCTAAAAAATAAAAAAAGAAAAAAACCAAATTAACACTATTGGTCTTCTTATAGGCCCAGTTCAATTAAAATTTAAAGCTGACTTTGGAGATGGAGAATGGCTCTCTCCTTCTTTAAACTCAAGCATGTTGTTATAAGGAAAATGCAAACCCCCTGTATCGTACCAGAAAAAAGAGCCATCTTCTTACATGGGACAGGAGAAAAACCAAATTAATTAAGGGACTATTCTATTACTAATATCAATTCTTTGATTCTATTTTGATTCTTTAAACTTTTCTTAAAGTATGAATTTTATATCAAAATTTACTATATATATGTATATATATATATATACACATATATAGTTAAGATAATAATGGTCATATAGAGAACTAATAAATTCTAGAGAAAAGGCTTCAATTAGCTGCCTATACATGTCTTTGTGTTTGAGTCTCTTTTCAGTTTTCTGCAGGAAATCACAGCCAGGCCTAACATCAACTGAAATCTCCAGGAAGAAGATGGGGCCCCACAACAACAATTCCACGTGGAAAATAATATCACTAAGCTGTCAAACATCATTTACATATGAGCGTTGGACTACAAAGTGTTTAGAGCAATTCTGAGATGGCTAGATGAGATGATCCAGTTTCAAAGACTACTTGAATAAGGACTTGAGATAAACCCTGAACTTCGGCATTATGGATAACAAAGAATATAGTTACTTTTCCTAGAATTTGACAATTAACCCAAAATTTTTCTTTTCAGAATAAAGATAACTTCGCCCATACCCAGCAGGAAGCAATTTTAAGAATATGACACCCACATTCCCAAAGAGGTGGTATGGGGTGGGTGGATTTTTGGTCTTTTTATGTGTTTTGGGTCTGGGATAGTTTTCATTGTTTAGAAGGGTTGGTTACAAGTTGTTGTTAAGGGTTAGGAAAAGGGCTAGGCAAAGGAGATCAGATTTAAGGTGCTTGTTTAAAAAAAATGAAAGAAAAAGATAATTACTAGTTTTAAATAGTTTACATTGGATTGGATTGTTTTATATTGTATACAAATTATATATATATATATATATATATATATATATATATATAGATATAGATATATAGATATATAGATATAGATATAGATATAGATAGATATAGATAGATATAGATAGATATAGATAGATATAGATAGATATAGATAGATATAGATAGATAGATATTGTTAGAATATGCCATACACATAGTTCTAATCTTGCCTGAGATATTGTACTTATACCATTCATTTAACAATGTAATGTAATTTGCTAATCCTTGAATGTTAGTATTACCAACTATTAGGATATATAGAAATGAAAGTTAGTGGTTAGACATTACAATTGAACTTGTAGTCATATTAGGTGTGTCTTCAAGATCGAACAGATGTATTTTAGATAGACAGGTCATCTTCAAACCCTTCAGAGATCTACAGAATATGGCATTTAAAATGTTTTAATAACTTAGGAATTTTTTTTTTTTTTGCTATGACTATGAGACATGTCGGCTCCTGGCAGTACCAATCTACTTCAGAGAAAATATGGGCATTGAAGAAACTGCATATGGAGTTAACTTTCATTGTGGCAAAAGTTAGCGACTGGACAACAAAGTATCCTCAAATCAACTGCTGACAAACAGGACAGACGGGACATGAAATAAAGGACTACCAATTCTTGCCCAAACAAGTGTGGTTGTGGCTTTAACAAAAGGCATCTTCTGAAGCCAGGACAATATGGCACCATCCCTGATGTGAGTGGCCTTTGCAATCTGTAAAAGGTACCATGCCCTTTTCTTCAAAGGCAGCTGAACAGGGAGTGGGCCAATGGCTTCTGATGTGCAATGGAACAGCAGATGAAACAGTTATTCTTGAAGAATAACTAAGCTCACCCCTCTCAATAGTAGACTGGCATTCAATAGAGAGATGTGGAGAAGAACAAGATGTTGAAATGAAGCTAAATGTATATAGCCAAGAAAAATGGACAGCTGAATTGAAAAAGACATCAATAATTTCCAGAATTTAAAATCCTGAATCATGACATGACACTAATGGAATTCAGGTGTTTCTGGTACATGGACTGCTCTTACCAAATGTGAGGTCAAACTGTTGACCCTGTATACATCCTAGTTCCCAAATGAGTCTGTCAGATATGCTAAGCCTGTAGGCTGAAGATGATGCCCCAACACTGCGGAGAAACCTCAGGTGACTCTCCAGGCAGGTGGCTGTTTCTGTCAACTCACAATTTTTTTTTTGAAGCTGCTTGCATGCACTTCCTGTTTTTATTTTTTATTAGGTAGTATTATTTCCTTCTTGAGTCTCTGAGGGAGTTGAAGATCAGTTAGTTATAGTTATAATTATCTTTGTTAAGGATTTCAGAAAAACTCACTAAGAGCTGTAAGTGTATAAATTTGAAAGACGTTATAAGACAGATCCCTTAGTAATATAAGTTAGGATAGAAAGTGAATCAGGTACATTTTGGACTTACCAAAATAGGATAGATAATGGAATTATTTTCTCTGAATTTGTCAAATGCAAATGGACTAGACATTATTTAGGTATTTATTGTTTGTATATATGGTATTGTTAAAGTTATTGTAAAGTTATTGTTAAGTTATTGTACTTTTGTATATAGTTTTTCTTATATAAGTTATAACTTTTTTCCTTTTTTCTTTTTATTAAAATAGAAAAGGGGAAATATAGTGATATTTTATTTGTATTGAAATGTGATTTTACTTGTATGTTAATAAGGTTGCCTTGAGGTCAGAGCAAGCCAGAACAGAAGCTGGGCAGTAGTGGTGCATGCCTTTAATTGCAGCACTTGGGAGGCAGAGCTGGATAGATCTTTGTGTGTTCAAGGACACAGACAGCATGGCAGACACATGCCTTTAATCTCAATACCAACCATAGAAGACCTGAAGGTCTGTACAGACAGGCAGTGACGAGGAGGTCATGTGGCTTGGTTTATAACCAATGAGAAAACAGAACAGAAACTCTATAAAAAAGACTGGACACACAGAAGTAGCTCTCTTGAGGAGAGGAAAGACAGCAGAAACAGTGAAGTGTAAGGCTCTCAGCTATTGCTCTGATCTCTTGGTTTTTAACTCTACAACTGACTCTGTGTTTCTTATTTAACCAAATGGTTACATCTACATATTCATTGTAGTCATTCACTTGAAAAATAGAATATAACCACCTTGTAGTTTTTATATTGCTTGAAAGATTTTGCTGGGGTATATAAGCTGTAAGAAACACATCAAGAGAAACAGAAGGGATATATCTGGATAGAAGTAAAAAAAAAGAAAGAAAGAAAGAACAGAAAGAGAAGATAGGGACCTTAAACATATATGTGTGTTTTTTTCCCCATTTTCAAAAGCCCTAGACTGTTAAGTTTAGCCTCCCTCACTGGGTACAGAGAATTACGTTTTATTCCCTCAGATAGAAAAGTCAAGTTGAGTGATTAACTTGCTGACTCCTTTGGCTCCTGCTCAAAACCTGAGCTGCTTGAGGCTGGTACTCATGGAAGTGGTAGGTGGTGACAGACTGCTTTGGCTGCTGTTGTTTGTGCTTTTACATTTAGGTTTAGCCATCCTAAGTTGGAGTGATTACCGGTCTAGGTGCCAACTTTTGGATTTGTCTTTGTTGATTGGATGTTTTCTTCCTTAGCGTTTGTTTCCTCTTTTTTTTTTTCTTCTTGCTGCTGTGGCTTGTGATTGAGTAGAGGGTGTCTGCCAGCATTGGGAGATGGATTTCTGATGGTCTGAATGGCCTCTGGTACAGCAGGTGGTAGTTGTCCAAATTTGGGTTTGGAATTCTGGGTATGTGTGTGGTTTCTGATCTAGCTAGGAGTCCTCTGGGATTCAGGATGCTGGTCTGGCCACTGGGTTTCAGGATGCTGTCCTGGCCTCTGATGGGGTAGAAAGCTTCAGCCAGAGATTTGGGCTGGTATATGGTGAGGAGGAGGGAGGAGCCATTGGAGTTATGTTGGGTGAATGTAGATGGGGTGAGGAACAGTCTAACCTGGGGTTGAGGACCTAATCTGGCCTCTAGTGGAAGAAGATACTTCCACTAGATATGTGAGCCTGAAATTCCTGACAAGGAGGGGCGAGGCAGTTGGGGTTGTGCTGGGCAGGCTTTGGTGGGGCAGGGGAGAAGGTGGTGGCTCACCTGGTTTTCAGGGAGCTTGTCTGTCCTCTAATTGGGTAGAAGGCTTGTGTCAGAGGTGTGGGCCAGGATATAACATTTTCACTTGCTAGTTGTTTTTTTTTTTTTCTTTTTTCTTTTTTATTTATTTCAATGATAAGTAAAAATTCAGACAACTAAAATGAGTAGTTAAGTAGACTGCAGTTATTGTTAGAAATTATTCCTTTTCAGATAGTAAATTCTTTATTCTCATAACTGTGCTTTATATTTTCTTTTCCTTTTCTGTTTTGGAAAATATTAAATATATAGCAAATCTATTGGTGATTTTTCAGGCACAGTTGTGGTTCTTGTAGCCAGGTATTTCAAGTTGGCTTACAGGTAGGAATTAATTAAATTGGCATTTGAAATCTGTAGCAAACCCAGGATACAGCCTACAGATAAATCATCAAAGATAATGGTCTATTCCTTGATGGAAAGAGCATCACTTCCCATGTCTGTGCTTTCATTGCTGGCCTGAGGAGAAGTGGTAGTGTGAACTCTGGAGCAGGATCCATGCATGGCGAGCCTGATCTATGGGAACTGAAGGTAGAAGAAACTGAACTCATATTTTCTTATAGAGCCATAAGGGACCTTAGAAAGAAAAACTGGAGCTAGGAACGTAGTTCAGTTGATAGATTTGTCTAGTGCCCATGGAGCCCTAGTTTTGCTCCTCAGCCCTTTATAAACTGAATGTGATGGCACATATATGCAGTTCTAACACTAAGGATGTGGCAGCAGGAGGCTCATCAGCTCAAGGTCAATTCTGGAAACAAAGCAAATCTGAGGGAAGTCCTTGTCCAAAAGGAGAAGGACTGGCAGGATGAGTAGGAGGAGAAGAAGGGGTCAGAGAAGGAGAAGGAAAATACAGTTTGGGGAAAGGAAAAATCTTTTGATATCACCTTTTAAAATCAAAATGTAAGTATAAATATAGTTGATAAAGTTATAAATAAAAATGTGCCCTGTAACATGTGTTCAAATTTGATAGAGCAATGAGTTCTTGTGATACGTTTTCAGATATCAACATAACTACAGTATACATTTCAAATGACTTCCTGTCTTCTAATCTTTACATTTAAAAATGTCTAAGAAATACACTAAATAAATATGTGCCATTTAACATTTTTTAAAATGCTAGATATCTTAAGGCTAAAGTGAAATGTCATTTCCTCATGATGAAAATCTCCTGGATTATTGAAACATGTTCTGTTATCACATGACAGACAGAGAAACACTTCTTTTTTTTTCAAATAATAGTATTAAAATAATAATAAGCATCAAAATGTAGGTCAGAAACCCTCTTAAACCTCTGTCATTTTGGACAGTGATTGTGATTTGACAGTAGCCAATGCTTTTCTTGATAATCAGTTTATTCACTGTGATGCAAATAAAGTTGGATGCTTTGCTACATTCAGCTCATTGTTCTACAAGAAGAAGAATACTATTTTGTGACTGAGTTCTCTAATGCTCAATGCCATCTTTCTCATTCTTTTCTGTATTAAATCATTAGCCATTGATCTTTCTAAAAATCCCCCTTTTCAAACAGAAGATGTTTATGCATCATTTATAAATAATCAAGAATAATGCAAGGGTATCCAGTGGTACTTGTCTCCTAAGATTTGTATATATATAGAAGGTACATTATCTTCATTTTAATTTTTAAGTTATCTATCTATCTATCTATCTATCTATCATCTATCTATCTATCTATCCATCTATCTATCTATCTATCATCTATCTATCTATCTATCTCTCAACAGCATTTCTCTTTATAGCTCCGTCTGTCCCAGAACTATTTTTGTAAATCATGATGGCCCCAAACTCAGAGATCTGCCTTCTTCTGCCTCCTGAGTGCTGGGATTAAAGGTGTGAGGTACCATCCCCTGGTTCCCTTGTATCTTTTTGTTAGTAGTAATTGGTCCTTGAATATTAGAAAACAACTATAATATAAACAATAGAGATGCAGCATTCATTCCCATCAATGATGCTCACAGAGCCTAGACAGATCTTTTGGACTAAGTTTTTTCTTAATGTCTCTAGAGAGATTGGGAAATAATTACAATTAAAAGAAAATCTATAGAGACAATACTCAGTGAACACAAACTTTATAGTCATTTTTCTCGGCTACAAGTGAAAAATGCTCACATTTATTTGAATAGACAATTTGAAAACAGAAAAGCTAGAAGATTTAGAGTAGATTGGCTGAGTTCAGCATGGTATGGCTTAGACTCATTGGGATGTAATATATAAGAGAAGAATAAATCAAGGAGCACATAAAATTATAGGATTGTAGTTATTGGTATACCTGAGAAGGCTTGGAGGTATGTATATGGTCAAAATATATTAACTCCCAAAGTATTAAAAAATATTTGAATTAAAAAATACAACTATAGATTACACTTTACCAATACATATGGAAACTCTATTGTTAACTTTTCTTCAAAAATGGAAAGAACTGTGGATATATTCATAAACTACTCCCCTAAATGGAAATTATGTTGCATATCTTACCCATTAGATCTTTGCAAATATCTGCACTGCAGACTATTAAGACTTTCTTGAGTTTATTATACTATAGACTGTCTTTCTTACTCATGTGAAACAGAAAACAGAAAATAAATCCAACTCATTCAGGAAAACTAGAAATGTAATTATGCTGTAAACCAACAGAAAAATACACACACACACACACACACACACACACACACATGCACACACACATACAAACATGCATACACACTGGATAAATAGAAATTCTTAATCAGCTTCTAGGTATAAAATACTATGATTGGAAGTAGAAGTATCATTAGAATAGAAGCTCCAAAACTTAAGTAATCCTAAATGTCACCAAACGTGGTTTGAATACTACAAGATTTAGTTACTTAAAATTGAGATCTCACATAAATACAACACAGTTAACTAGTGGGAACGTGCTTTTGTGTAGTCCTCAATGTCTGAAGTGAATCAAGCATAGAATCACTTAGGAGTATCCATACCTAGCATGGGCTACTTTGTGGTGAAATATAATGAAATGTGGGGTGAGGGACAGTGCTGAATGAGAATATTGGAAAGGGTATCATTTTAGGGTTAAGTAGATACCTGGTACAAGGGAATCTACAAGTATTCCCAGCTAAGACTCTTAGCAAAAGGGAATACATACCCTTAACTAGCCACCTCCTTTGGCCAGGCAAAACTGCCAGTGGGGAGGGATTGGGATTAGGAAACCAACACATAACCTTTGACCTATCCAGCCTTGTCCATCTCATGGGATATGGGATGTGCTGGCAGAAGAGAGGGACAGATTGTGGAAATGGCTAACTAATGACTGATACCATGAGAATCAGTCCATCCCTGCCACTGCCTGGAATGCCACTATGTAGAGGCTGTATGGATGGCCCAGACACCTAGATGGAACCAACAAGACTGGAGGAAAACAATCTGAAAATGTAATGATGCCTAATGGTGTTCTACCATACTCATAGATTGTTGCCTAGCCCAATAGCCATCAGAGAGGCTTCATCCAGCAACTGGTGGCAATAGATTCAGAGACCCACTGCCAAATATTAGGTGAAGCTCAGGGAATCCTGCTGAAGAGAGGGAGGAAGGATTGTAGAAGCTGGAGGTGTTAAGGATATCACACGAAAACCTACAGAATCAACTAACGTGGGCTCATACAAACTCACAGCCACTGAAACAAAAACTAGGGAACTTGCATGGGACTGACCTAGGCCCTCTACATATATGTGACAGTTGTGTAGCTTGGTCTTTTTGCTGGACTCCTAACAATGGGGACAGGGTCTATCTAACTATGCTCACTTTTGGGGCCCTATTCCTCATTTTGAATTGCCTTGCCCAGCCTTAATATATATAAGGCAAGGTACTTAGTCTTATTACAACTTGATATGCCATATTTTGTTGACATCAATGGGATGCCTGCCCGTTTTTTAATAGAAATGGAGAAGGAATGGAGTGGGGGCAGAGTAGAAGTGGGGGTAGGGTTTGGAGGAGAGGAGGGAGGGGAAAATGTGTTTGGGCTATAAATTAATTTAATTAATTACAATTGTGAAATAAATGTTGGAAAGGTTTTGTCTCTGCCCTTCTCTGCAGATTTTTTTTTTTTTTTTAATTCATGATTGCTTGGATAATAGAGAATCCTGTGGAAAGGTTGAATGTAGCTGGGGTTATCACCTGGTTTTTCCTGGTCCACAGTCAGGACAAATCTCTCTCACCTGCCAGTCCCGCAGCTTGGACCCAAATAAACACACAGATGCTTATATTATTTATAAACTGTATGGCCATGTCAGGCTTCTTGCTATCTAGTTCTTACATCTTAAATTAACTCATTTCTTTAAATTAACTCAATCTATAAGTTGCCACATGGCTTGTGGCTTACCAGTACATTACATCCTGCTCCTCATGGCAGCATCTCCTGACTCAGCCTTCTAGTTCCCAGAATTCTCCTCTCTCCTTATCCTGCCTACACTATACTTCCTGCCTGGCTACTGGCAATCAGCGTTTTATTTATCAGTCAATCAAAGCAACACATTCCCAGCATTCCCAGCAGTTGAATGGTATTCTTTTAGACACGCACTTCCTTTTACATTAGAAATCATATGGTCAGAACAGGAAGTGCAAGCATAGCGTCATAGAGACTTGCCTTCCCGAATGTCTTTCCTGAGCCCAGGCTTACAGCTCTCATAACACACAAACTAAGAAATTTGAAAACAAATGAAAGGCATACTATCAAACATGCAAGGTTTATGGAAAGTCACAGCAAACTTTTATGAACATCAAAAAATTAATTTGAAATGTTTATGCCTATACATTTGAAAGAATATGTCATTCACTGGCACATGTGTTTAAGGCTCAGTCAGAACACTATCACAATGCTGGAGTTTGGAACTTTTATAAGACAGGATGCTCCCAACTGTGAGTCATTTAGGTTGGAGGAAAAGTTCTAAAAGGGCAGGTTGGAATGCCAGGCAGACCATGTATCCGGACTCACTGGATGCAAGGCAGGGAAGATTTCACTTCTACCGTGTTTGTCCACATGGATGGTCATTTCGACAGGATACATAATCCCCATGGATACCATTCTTTGGAGATTTATGTAAAGTATTTTATACAGAAATTTAAGTGAGATGAAACTAGCCCCTTGAAAAGTGTCACAATTTCATGAGCTGTTTCCACAGCATGAATAAAAAAGAAAAAGAAGGTGAACAGCTATATTCATTACTATTTGATTCCTGACAGTGGATGTTATGGCATCAGCTAGCCCATGCTCTTATAGCCATGTCTCTCTACCAAATGGACTGAAATACAAAACACCAGAAAAAAAAAATAAACCTCTCCTTCAGCTAAAAAAAAAAAAAAAAAAAACAAACAAAAATAAAACATGAAGATTTATCATTGGAACACCTTTCAATAGAACATCAATCACCGTGTTCAACGTTTTTTGTTTGTTTGTTTTGGCTGCTCTTAATATTGCCAGTTCTGTTCCTTAGATGTCTATACTTTTTGATGCACATGTCATTTATTTAATGAAGTAGAGTAAGCTTCCCCATGGGTACAGCTTCTTGGAATCTAAAGCTGAAATGGGAGTGCATTAGTGGCTAAAGAAATGGACTGGAGATAGCCAGAGAGGCAACTGCCTTGGGTCCCACCACTGGACACAGGACACTCTGGGAGGACCTGACCAACTTGGCCCCAGTTACCTGCCAATTGGCAGGGCCTGCAGGAAGCCTCCCCTTTTCCAAGACTGCAGGCAGACACTGCAGTCTCCACACCCTGCCCCCATACCCATCTGCTAGAGACCCCAGCCACTTCCTGAGAATCAGAGACCAGCCCCAAGCTTCCATTCGGCCCTGGAACTCCCATCTGGACCAGAGACCAGAAGAACTCCCATCTGGACAAGAGGAGCTCCCATCTGGACAAAATAAGGAGACCCCAGAGACTTCCCAAGACTCAGAGTCCGGCCCCCCAGCTCCTATCTGGCCAGCACTCTCATCTGGACCAATGCTCCCATCTGGCACAAAACTTCCATCTGGACCAGAGAGAGGCTCCCTAAATCTGTCAACTTTCTCTGGACCAAGTACACTGAAAAGACCAAGAACGAACACAAGAGGAGATGGGCAGACATCAAGGCAGAAGTACATACAACAAAATAAAGAGCAATACAGCATCACCAGAACCTAGCCCTTCTCCAACAGCTAGACCTGAACATCACGGAATGGAAGAAAAAGAAGAAAACAACCTTACAAGTAACCATGAAGAGGATAGAGCCTTATATAGAAGAAATCAAAAATAAAGTAGAGGAAGAGACAAACAAAAAATGGGAAGAATGCTATAAAAAACTAGAGGAAAGGATAATTAAAGCAGAAGAAAACAGTAAGTCCCTGAAAGAAAATCATGAAAAAACAAGGGAGACAATCCAAGACCTGAAGAGGGAAATAGAAAAAAATGAAGAAGACACTAGCAGAAGGAATGTTGGAAATAGAAAATCTGAGTAAACAAACAGGAACTTCAGAGGAAAGTATAACCAACAGAATGCAAGAGATGGAAGAGAGGATCTCTGGTGTTGAAGATACAGTAGAAGAAATAGATTCATCAGTCAAAGAAAACACTAAAACCAAAAAAGTCATGACCCAAAATGTCCAAGAAATTTGGGACACCATGAAAAGACCAAACCTATGAATAATAGGGATAGAGGAAGGAGAAGAATACCAACTCAAAGGCACAGAAAATATATTTAACAAGATCATAGAAGAAAACTTTCCCAACTTAAAGAAGGAAATGCCTATGAAGATACAAGAAGCCTATAGAACACCAAACAGACTAGACCCCCCCCAAAAAGTCCCCTCACCACATAATAATTAAACAAAAAAATGTACAGAATAAAGAAAGAATATTAAGGGCAGCAAAGGAAAAAGGCCAAGTGACTTATAAAGGCAAACCCATCAGAATAACACCCGATTTCTCGATGGAGACTTTGAAAGCCAGAAGGACCTGGACAGATATAATGCAGACACTAAGAGACCATGGATACCAGCCTAGACTAATATACCCAGCAAAACTTTCAATCATCATAGATGGTGTGAACAAGACCTTCCAAGACAAAACCAGATTTAAATAATACTTATCCACAACCCTAGCCCTACAGAAAGCACTAGAAGGAAAATTCCAACCTAAGGGAGGCAGATATACCCATGAAAACACAGGCAATAGATAACACCACAGCAGTAAACCCCAAAGAAGAGAAGTACACACACACTACCACCAAAAAATAAAAATAACAAAAGGAATGAACAATCACTGGTCATTAATATCCCTTAATATCAATGGACTTAATTAACCTATAAAAAGACACGGACTAACAGAATGGATACGAAAACAGGACCCATCTTTCTGCTGCATACAAGAAACACACCTCAAATTCAAAGGCAGACACCTCCTAAGAATAAAAGGCTGGGAAAAGACTTTCCAATCAAATGGTCTTAAGAAGCAAGCTGGTGTAGCCATCCTAATATCCAGCAAAATAGACTTCAAACTAAAATCAATCAAAAGAGATGATGAAGGACATTACATACTCATCACAGGAAAGATCCACCAAGAAGAAGTTTCAATTCTAAACATTTATGCCCCAAACACAAGGGCACCCACATATGTAAAAGAAACATTATTAAAGCTTAAATCACATATAAAACCCCAAACATTAATAGTGGGAGACTTCAACACCTCACTTTCACCTCTGGACAGATCGGTCAAATTGAAACTTAACAGAGACATAATGGACTTAACTGATGTTATGGCTCAAATGGACTTAATCGATATCTACAGAACATTCCACCCAAACAAAAAAGAATATACCTTCTTCTCAGCACCCCATGGAAACTTCTCTAAAACTGACCACATACTTGGCCACAAAACAAATCTCAACAGACACAAAACAATTGGAATAACCTCCTGTGTTCTATCAGACCACCATGGTTTAAAGTTAGATTTCAACAACAGAAAAAACTACAGAAATCCTAAAATCTCATGGAAACTGAATGATGCTCAATTGAATCACCAATGCGCTAAGGAAGAAATAAAGAAAGAAATTAAAGACTTCCTGGAGATCAATGAAAATGAATACACCACATACCCCAAATTATGGGATACTATGAAAGCAGTGCTAAGAGGGAAATTCGTAGCACTGAATGCCCACATAAAAAAGCTGGGGAAATCTCACGCTAGTGACTTGACAACACACCTGAAAGCCCTTGAATAGGAAGAAGCAAAGTCTCCCAGGAGGAACAGACGCCAGGAAATTATCAAATTGAGAGCTGAAATCAATAAAATAGAAATAAAGAGAATAATACAAAGGATTAATGAAACGAAGAGTTCGTTCTTTGAGAAGATCAACAAGATAGACAAGCCCTGATCCAAACTAACCAAAAGACAGAGAGAGAGCATCCAAATTAACAAAATCAGAAATGAAATGGGGACATAACAACAGACAATGAGGAAATCCAGAGAAACATCAGGTCATATTTCCAAAACGTCTACTCCACAAAACTGGAAAATCTAAAAGAAATGGATAATTTTCTGGATAGTTACCACATACCTAAGTTAAATCAAGACCAGATAAACCATTTAAATAGTCCAATAACCCGTAAGGAAATAGAATCAGTCATTAAAAGTCTCCCGACCAAAAAAAGCCCTGGAGCTGATGGTTTCACTGCAGAATTCTACCAGACCTTCAAAGAAGACTTAATACCAATACTCTTTAAATTGTTCCACACAATAGAAGCAGAAGGTATATTGCCAAACTCCTTTTATGAGGCTAAAATTACCCTGATTCCTAAAACAAAAAAAAGATGCAACAAAGAAAGGGAACTACAGACTGATCTCCCTCATGAAAATTGATGCAAAAATACTCAATAAAATACTGGCAAACACACTCCAAGAACATATCAAAACAATTATACACCATGATCAAGTAGGCTTCATCCCAGGGATGCAAGAGTGGTTCAACATACAAAAATCTTTCAATGAATTACACCATATAAACAAACTCAAAGAAAAAAAAAAACACATGATCATCTCACCAAATGCAGAAAAGGCATTTGACAAAATCCAACACCCCTTCATGATAAAGGTCTTGGAGTGATCAGGAATACAGGGAACATACCTAAACATAATAAAGGCAATCTACAGCAAGCCAACAGCCAACATCAAATTAAATGGAGAGAAACTCAAAGCAATACCACTAAAATCAGGAACAAGGCAAGGCTGTCCCCTCTCCCCCTACTTATTCAATATAGTACTTGAAGTTCTAGCCTGAGCTATAAGACAACATAAAGAGATTAAGGGGATACAAATTGGAAAGGCAGAAATCAAGCTCTCCCTATTTACATGAGTGACCTCAAAAATTCAACCAAGGAACTGATATAGCTAATGAAAACCTTCAGCACCATTGCAGGATACAAGATCAACTCAAATAAATCAGTAGCCCTTCTATATATAGTAGACAAACAGGCTGAGAAGGAAATCAGAGAAACATCACCCATTATAATAGCCACAAATGATATAAAATACCTTGGGGTTACACTAACTAAGTATGTGAAGGACCTATATGACAAGAACTTTAAGACCCTAAAAAAAGAAATTGAAGAAGATGTCAGAAAATGGAAAGATCTCCCATGCTCATGCATAGGCAGGATTAACATAGTAAAAATGGTGATCTTACCAAAAGCAATCTACAGATTCAATGAAATCCCCATCAAATTACCAACACAATTCTTCACAGATCTGGAAAGAATAATACTCAACTTCATATGGAAAAACAAAAAACCCAGGATGGCCAAAGAATCCTGTGCAATAAAATAACCTCTGGAGGCATCACAATCCCTGACCTCAAGCTCTACTATAGAGCCACTGTAATAAAAACAGCTTGGTACTGGCATAAAAACCGACATTTGGACCAATGGAATCAAATTGAAGACCCTGACATTAACCCGCACACCCTATGACCATATAATTTTTGACAAAGAAGCCAAAAATGTACAATGGAAAAAATAAAGCATCTTCAACAAATGGTGCTGGCATAACTCATAACTGGATGTCCATGAGTAGAAGGCTGCAAATAGATCCATATCTGTCACCGTGCACAAAACTTAAATCCAAGTGGATCAAAGACCTCAACAAAAATCAAGCTACTCTGAACCTGATAGTAGAGAAAGTAGGAAGTACTCTTGAATGCATTGGCACCAGAGATCACTTTCTAAATATAACACCAGTAGCACAGACACTGAGAGAAACAATCAATCAATGGGACCTGTTGAAACTGAGAAGCTTTTGTAGAGCAAAGGACACGGTCAACAAGACAAAGCGACATCCTACAGAATGGGAAAAGGTCTTCACCAACCCCACATCTGACAGAGGGCTGATATCCAGAATATATAAAGAACTCAAGAAATTAGACATCCAAATGCTCAACAGTCCAATTAAGAAATGGGCTATATATAGAACTAAACAGAGAATTCTCCACAGAGGAAGTTCAAATGGCTGAAAGACATTTAAGGAATTGCTCAACATCCTTAATTATCTGGGAAATGTAAATCAAAATGACTCTGAGATACCACCTTACACGTGTCAGAATAGCTAAGATCAAAAACACAGAAGAAAGTTTATGCTGGAGAGGATGTGGAGCAAGGGGAACTCTCCTCCACTGCTGGTAGGAATGCAAGCTTGTACAGCCACTTTGGAAATCAATATGGAGCATCCTTAGAAAATTGGGAATCCATCTCCCCCAAGACCCAGCTATAGCACTCTTGGGCATATACCCAAGGAGTGCTCAATCATACCAAAAGGGAATTTGCTCAGCTATGTTCGTATCAGTTTTGTTTGTAATAGCCAGAACCTGGAAATAACATAGATGTCCTTCAACTGAAGAATGGATAAAGAAAATATGGTACATATACACAATGGAGTACTACTCAGGAGAGAAAAACAATGACATCACGAGGTTTGCAGGCAAATGGATGGATCTAGAAAAAAATCATCCTGAGTTTGGTAACTCAGACTCAGAAGGACAAACATGGTATGTACTCACTCATAGGAGGATACCAGATGTAAAACAAAGATGATTAGACTGCTACACAACTCCAGGGAGCCTACCTAGAAAACAGGACCTTAGGAAAGACCCAAGGATCACCCAATGACAGAGAAATGGATGAGATCTACATGAAAAACCTGGATGACAGTGGGAGTAATGAAGGGCAAGATTTGAGGGAAAGAAAGCTTACGGGATCAGGAGATCCCAGCTGGATCAAGAACAGAAAGGGAGAACGAGGAATAACAGACCATGATAAATGAAGACCACATGAGAACAGGAATAGGTAGAGTACTCAAGAGGTCCCTAGAAATCCACAATGATATATCCTGTGTAGTCTGCTGGCAATGGTCAAGAGAAAGCCTGATCTGACCTAGTCTGTTGATCAGATGGCCAAACACCCTAACAGTCGTCTTGGAACTCTCATCCAATAACTGATGGAACTGGATGCAGAGATCCTCAGCCAGGCCCCAGGTGGAGCTCCAGGTGTCCAACTGTCAAGAAAGAGGAGGGTCTGCAAGAGCGTGAATTGTTGAATCCAAGATTGCAAAAAGCACAGGGACAAATAGCCAAATGAATGGAAGCACATGAATTATGAACCAAAGGCTGTGGAGCCCCCAGCTGGATCAGGCCCTCTGGATAAGTGCGATCATTGAATAGCTTGATCTGCTTGGGAGGCACCCAGTCTGTCAGACAAGGATCTGTCCTTAGTGCATGAGTTGGCTGTTTGAAACCTTGGACTTACCCAGGGACACTTTGCTCAGTCTGGAAGAAGGTGACAGGACCTGCCTGTACTGAATCCACCAGGTTTAAATGAATCCCCAAGGGTGCCTTGATCCTGGAGGACATGGGAATGGAGGGGAGGGCCTGAGTAAGGTGGGGTTGGGGCAGGAGGGGGGAGGGCAGGGGAACCCATGGCTGATGTATAAACATTAAAACAGATAATAATTAAGCAAAAATAATAAAAAATAAAAAAAATATTTTCTAATTGACAAACACTTTCATCAGAGTATTAGGGTGCTATATGAACATGGAAAATTCCAATAACTTTCTAAATATTTATAATCAATTTGAAGAGAATGAAACTAAGAAAAAAATCTTAAAAAAACAAACAAACAAAGAAATGGACTGGATATATTAGGACAAAGACTAGTAATTGTAACACTACAAGTTTCTAGGTAGTATTTTTTATGGCAAACAGTGTAGTAATTTCACCTATCTTATGAAGTAGTCAAGAGATAAAATCTTTTATTATATATATATATATATATATATATATATATTATACTAGTTTTAAAAGCAAAACTATTTAAAAAGTATTACGTGTAGATTTTAGTGTACAATTTGATGACTATACTCACACACACACATAACACTAACACATACATATATACCCTTGGAATGAAAACTCTACCCAATATACAAAAATGTTCGTAATCCCAGAATGTTCCTTCCTATACATCTTAACCACTTCTTGACAGACCAACAGTCCAGTTTAACAACACAGATTTTTTTCCAGTTTCTTGAACATATTATAAATAGAATCATTTAATGTCATCTTTCATGTCTGGCTTTCTTTAATCAATGTACTTGTAAAGTTATGTATCCTGTTATGATCCATCATTTATTAATGAATCTCAGGAGATTCTAAAATGTATTCATAGTCCTGAATATGGTGTACATACAGTAAGTGGACAGGTAAATAGATTTGAAAGAAGTTTACTAGCCTTAACTCTTAGACAAATTAAAAATATTTTCAAAATTACTAAAAAATAATGTCTGTGTTTTTTTTTTTTCTGATCATCTGAAGTAAACTATTTTAATTTTGGACAATGGGGATGAAATTAGTATAATGTAAATCTCGTAGTCAAAAGTAATTGAGTTCTTAGATTCTTTTTAAGTTACAATTACATATGTATTGGTTTATTGTGTGATGGCATTCACACAGGGACTATGTTGTATATATGGAGGTCAGAGCATAATTTTTCCTAATCTGAATGTGTTCTATCCTTCTACAGTATTAGTTTCAGGGATTAAAATAAGGTAAGTGAGTTTGGCCAGAAATGCCTTTTACAAGCTGAACAACCTCACTATCCCTTCTATTTTATTATTATTGTTTTTTTTGTTGTTTGTTTATTTTGTTTTTTTGTTTTTTGTTTTTTGGAGACAGGGTTTCTCTGTGTAGCTTTGTGCCTTTCCCGGATCTCGCTCTGTAGACCAGGCTGGCCTTGAACTCACAAAGATCTGCCTGTTCTGCCTCCCGGGTGCTGGGATTAAAGGCGTGTGTCACCACCACCCGGCTTGTTTTCTTATCATTATAGTTTTGATAATTAGCCTTGTGTGATATATATAGACAGTTGACTTGTGCTGCTATGTATTATGAATACATCAGTGTTACTCTTTTATACTTTAGATGAGTAATCTATTTTTTAAAAAAATTCTAAAAGCATCCAAACCTTATATGCGTGTTATTTTCAAATATTTATTTATTAATTCTTATTTATTGTGTATGCGAGAAAGGATGAGAGGCAAAAGACAGCCATGATTTCTTTGTAATACTTTTTGTAATATTGAGCTACCATTTATAGCATCTTGGAGTTCATAAAATGTCACAACTGTTTCAAATACGTTTTTTGTGTCTTTCAATTATGCAATATTTTAGTAGCTAATTAAGTCAGCCTTTTCTAAAGTCAGTTTTTTTATAAGTAGTAAACAGACATATAAAAGCTACAGTTGAAAAAGAAAATGAAATATATAAGAATGAAGATTATGGTAAAATTCTTTAAGAAATTTGAACCCACTATATATTTTTCACTTTATATATTTGTGTCTTTCATCTAAGATATGTTTTGTTAATTTTGCAAGCTGCAAAATTTCTAAAATTAACACAAATATGCAGATCAGTGCATTTTGTCACCCGGCAGTATTTTGTTGGCTATTGATAATGTGCTTAAATCTAAAATGTGCAACATAGTGTTTGGGATCACTCTTCATATTTTAAGATTAATACTTCAGTTAAAATTTGTTTATTAACTAGATTTTATTCCCCATCTAGTGCCTACTTGTTTACAATTGCATGACATTCCCTGTTCTTAGCCTATGAATTAAATACAGAAATTTGTAAGATTTCTAATATATCCCAAGTATCTTTCTCTTTTTGTGTACTCCTCTTCCATTTAAATCTCACTCATTTCTAGAGTACAATTAAATAGTAGATATCATCCTATTCATGTGTGTGTGAGGAGTGTATGTGTGTAAATAATGTCTTCATTTTTATGAATGAATTAAAATATTGATTTTGAAAAGATAGTTGTACTTCCTTGAGTTATTTCTTTAGTCTCAGAATGATTAGTATTGCACAACCTGAGATTTTGCACATTTGATAGCCAGTTGGTATGGTTTTATTATATTTAAGATTCTTTCAATGTTGCTTGAAGAGTATGAGCTTTGCACAAGCAAACAAACAAACAAGTCCCATGTGTAGACATGAGTGATTATTTGTTTTATTTCACCTCATATTAATCAAACAAAACAGAACTATGTAATGGAACAAAACCAATAACTATAAATAAGATCATAAAATACAATTACAAGGACACAGGGATTGTAGCTCAAGAAAAGATAATGCTTATGTATAGAATTACTGTAACTATTATGAGGGTGGGAGAATCTATTTTTTTCTCTTAAAAAACAACTCGTCAGACTTACATTTCCTTTACTTGTTGAAATGCTATTTGTTAGTTTCATCCTGAGAGGTCTGCTAACAGCCTGTTTATAGTAAATAATAATATATGCTTCATTTAAATTTGACTTAAATTTAAGAGAAAAAAATCATTAAAAGGTACATTTCTGGGTTGTGAAATTGAAACTCATTTATTTAACTCTTTGGATGAAGAGAAGCAAACAAGAGGTAGTTTTTTTTTTTTTTTTTTAATTAGTGTCAAAATGGAAATGAACTGGAAAGTTGATAATGAGCATTGGAAGAAATACCTTAAACAAACTGTACATATGGGGAAACTTGATACAAAACAACCCAGATTCAAACATTTCTTTCTAAGAAAATAATGAAGTGTGTACAATTATGGTGGGATTTATTGTAAAGTCAGATGATGACATGGATTTGAGAAACAATGCTTTACATAGGGCTTTACTGAAAGTTTGTTTGATGGAGTTTCTAGGTCATCCAAAAAGAAAAATTATGTGGAATAAAGTTCACAAGTCACAAGAAGGAGGAAAAATTACATATAAGTAGGAAAATTGTTTTAGGTAAAGTTTCAGTGAAGCATTTGAACTAGTTTATAAACAAGTTCATTTGCTCTAATGATATAATGAAGACTCTAAAATGTAACAGTTTATTACTGTATATAATTACAGTACAATTATAAGTGACTTTCTTCAAGAAAAATTGTTTGTATTAAAATAATTTTGTCCCTATTTTCCTAGAAGACATAAAAAGAAATAGAAATTTAATATTTAGAAATCATTGAGTAGATATAGGAGTTGGAAATATTCAAATATGAAAATGTGTGAAAAAATTAACTGCTAGATGAGGAACCAAGTCCATAACAAACCCAAAGACTTATGCACAGTCAAGAAAATGTTCCACAGAGCAAATATCCAAGCGATCCTAAATAATAAATTGTTAGTTGAAGACAGTTGATTTGAGAACATATGAGTACTTTAAAAACATAGACAAAAATCACGTATCAGAGAGGATGTTATTTCCTGGTCATGAAGAATCTACAGGAAATGATTTTAGAATTTGAGAGAGGATAGAGAATACTAAGAAGAAAGAGAGGTTCAAGAAGGGGAAATATTAAGAGATAATAAGTTGCAGGATGATAAATCTAAACAGACCTTTTGCAGATGAAACCATAAGCATACAGATGGCCAGAAGAAGAAAGACAGGGAACATTAGTAAATATCAGAAAGATGTTATTCAAACAGTTAGCTATATCATCCATGCTTGCCAGTTGCCTACCTTTTTTTTATTGTTTTTATTCTTTTTACCTAGCAATCACACATCCCCTTTTCCCACCTTTGCCACTCCAGCCTCCCCCTCCATCTAACCCCCCGATTCCCTCCTACAAGAAGGTAAGGCCTGCCATGGGAAGTTAGCAGAGCCTGCTACATTCAGTAGAGGTAGGTCCAAGCCCTTCCCCTTGCCTCAAGGCTGTCCCTCAATAGGTAGTGGGCTCCAAAAAGCCAGCTCATGCAACAGGGATGGATCCTGATCCTACTGCCAAGGGACCCCTTAAGAGGACAAAGATACACAACTGTCTTCCTTATGTAGAGAGCCTAGTCCAGTCCAATGGAGGCTCTACAGGTGTTGATATAAATTTCATAAGTTCCCACTAGCTTGGTTTGGTTGTGTCTGTAGGGTTTGCCATCATGATCCTGATGCCTCTTGCTTATAGAATCCCTCTTCTCTCTCTTCAACTGGACTCCTGGAGCTCGGCCTGGTGTTTGGTTGTGGATCTCTGCATCTGCTTCCATCAGTTACTGGATGAAGGTTCTATGATGACAGGGTACTTGCCAATCTGATTACTGGAGTAGGCCAGTTCAGGCACCCTCTCCACTATTACTGGTAGTCTAAGATGGGGTTATCCTTTTCAATTCCTGGGAACTTTCCTAGCACCCAGTTTCTCCCTATCCCCATGATGTTTATAATGGTGTCTCTTTCATTGCTTTCCCACTCCACCCCTGCAAATGACTATAGTTAACCATTTCTTTTGAGAATGTAGATAGCAACGAATTCTTATAAACTGTTGATGAGATTGTAAATTAAGATAGTGATTATGGAAAACAGTATGATGGTCCCTCAGAAGTAATAAAAAATGATTGTTGTGTGGTCCAGTAATTCCACTCATGAAAATATATCCATAGCAAACAAAATTTGTTCAATGAATTCACATTATTGTTCCCATGATGACTGCAACAGTATTTAAATAGCCATGAAATGGGAAACAGTAGGTGCAAATAACCTGATGAAGAGATAAAAGATATACAATGAAATATTTATTATTCAACAATAGAAATGAAATTCTGCTATGTACCCAATATGGACATAATAACTAAAGGATCTTTGGTAAATGAAATAGACCAGGAATAAGTATCAAGTGATTTCTCTGATATGAGGAACGTTTTGTAGAATTTGGAAGTAGGGTGGTTATTCCCAGAAGCTAGGAAGTGCTGACAGAGGGAGAAAAGTGGGAAAGTGATTAATAGGTTTTGTGAGCCTTCCTGTTATTTGTTAATTTGACAATGTAGGATCTTCTAGGAGATGGGCTGGTAAGCAAGTCTGTGGGGGGATTTTATTGATTGTGGTTTACTTGAGGTAGAAAGACCCTTCCACTGTGGGAAAGACTATTTTCTGGACATTGTATACTGGAGAATAGAAGCTAGAGAAGCTGAGTTGAAAACTAGCATACATTCATCAGAGCTTCTTTACCATGGACCTGCCTTTGTGATACTGGCTAATGAGAGCTCCCGTTACTGTGACACTCTATTTCCCCACAAATGATAGAGCCTAACTTTGAAGTGTGAGCTGAAATACACCATCTCCTGTAGTTAGAAATTTCCTACCTGGCCCACAGTCAGGACAAATTTCTCTTACCCACCAGTCCCACAGTCGCTCAGACCCAACCAAGAAAGCACACAGAGACTTATAATGCTTACAAACTGTTTGGCTGTGGCAGGCTTCTTGTTATCTACTTCTTCTATCTTAAATTAACCCATTTCTGTTAGTCTATACTTTGCCACATGGCTTGTGGCTTACCGGTGTCTTTACATGTTGATTCTCATGGCAGCAGCTGGCAGAGTCTCCTCCTAGCCTTCCTGTTCCCAGCCTTCTCCTCTTCCTTGTCCCGCCTACCCTATCCTTCCTGCCTGGCTACTGGACAATCAGCACTTTATTTATTTTAACCAACAAGAGCAACACATTTGACATACAGAAAATCCCATAGCAATCTCCCTCTTAAGTTGCTTATTTTGGATGATAGTCTGATAGTAAAAGGAAAAGAAATTAAGACAGGATTTTAATTGCAGGTTGATGGAGTAAGACTGTACAGTGATATGGCTATAGATAATGATAAAGTACTATGCAGTCCAAAAAACTGAAAATCATGATTTAGAATGCTTTCAGTATAAGGAAAGTGTCAGAGTAGATGGATTAGCTGCCCTGAGTTTAAAACTGTGTAATATATGCATAAATTTAAACATCACACAATGCTTCCTAAATATGCGTAATTACTGCATCTATGTATCTCAATTAAAATTATTTAAATTAAAATTTTAAATTGCAGTAGAAAACAATTTTATATCCTAACTTTTTTGTTGTGGTATGTCTGTGTGTTTGATACAAGATCTTACTGTGTAGTCCAAACTGACCCTACATATATTACCTTACAATCTCCACCTCCCAATTCCCAGGATTTTTAGGTTTGTGCCATTGTGAAATGGTGTGGCTGTACAAATATTTTTTAGCCTTGGTAGTAGTACATAGGTTCATTATATATGGATGTCTCTAACTCATTTTTGTGCATATTTCTTTCATTCAAAGTTCAATTGCTGAAGATTTTTAAAGAGTAAATAGATTTCTCACTAAAAGTACACACAAAAAACAACAGAAGTAACAAGTATGAACAGAAAATTATTTGCTACAAAAGAATTAATAGAAATCCTGCTTTCAAAACAAGAAATAAGATCAAGTTCAGTATTTAAGTCATAGTGTGAATTCTAAGTTTTCTAAACTATATAATGGGAATTTGAAAAAATAAAATAAAAAGAGTAATTCTATTAATTTTATTAGTTAGGATCCGATAAAAAAAAAAAACTAAGAATTTCATTTAACAAAACATAAAGGAATTTGGGTAGAAGACTTGAGACAATAAAACATTTAGCACAATGTCTAGTATGTAGTGATCACTTATGTGACGCACTAGTGTAAGAAAGCTGTGTATCAGAACAAAAGAGCTTAAATGAAGCTTTAATATTTGTGAAAGTATAAAACATATAGCACAAATCAACCTCATGAATATATTTTACTTAAAAATTAATGTGATTATGTTTTATAATAATCAAATCCTTATGAATATTTCTAATTTATGAGATTTTAGAAACAAAATTATTCTTTCCTCTTGTGATGGAATATAATTAAGCTCATGAATTAAGTAATAATCAAACACAATGTCTCATTCATATATATATAAAATGAATGGTAGCTATTTTGCTGATGAAAACATGGATGGAATTGGAGTATTGATATGTGCTTTGTGCATGCATGTGCATGTGTGTCTGTATGTGTGTGTGAGTGTGTATGTGTGTATTTGGATATTTCTGGTTTTTGTCTTTCACAAGAATGTAGTATGCATTCTTGTTGTAAGATTCATTCTACATACAAGATGTAGAATGAATCTTAAAGGTTCTTATTAATAAAATCAAACCTGAGCCCAGTTGTTGGGGTGAATGCTGGAAGATCAGAGAAGCAGAACAAACCATAGCTACCTCACCTCACCAGTTCCTCAGCTCGTCTTGTTTCCTCAAACTGGATGCCTCTGAGTCCTGATCCAGAATGGATCTCAGCTGAATTGTGCTGCTCCAAAGCCTAAAAGCTTAACCAGCCAAATGCTTAACCAGCCAAATGCTGCTAGTTTCTGGTCTTCACGCCTTATATACTCTTTCTACTTTCTGCCGTCACTCCCTGGGATTAAAGGCTGGATTTCTGGGATTAAAGGTGTGTGTCATCATGCCTGGCTGTTTCTAATGTGGCCTTGAACTCAGAGATCCAGAGGTATTTCTGACTCTTAAATGCTAGGATTTAAGGTGTGTGCTACCACTGCCTATCCTCATGTTTAATATTGTGGCCGTTTTGTTCTCTGACCCCAAATAAGTTTATTTCGGGGAACATACAATATTTTGGGGAACACAATACCACCACATTTCCCATGTTTTTGTCTAAAATTAAAAAAAGCTTATAACTAATACAAGAAAAATCATAACCAATAAGTATATATAATATACATAATCAAGATTACATTAACAATATCTAGTCCATTAACATTTGACAGATTCAGACAAAAATCTTTCACAAGAATTGAAGAATCTATTAGTTAAACCAGTGAAACAGAAAGGAGACTCTTGGATATAAAGATCTCAGGCTGGATGATACAAAAGGAGATACCTCCCTGAATTTGTGAGTCTTTGGTACGCACTTAGTTATTTTAAACATTGTAATTAAGTGAATGATAAAAAAATGGAAGGACTCTCAGAAAATGAGACTAAAGGTATTCATAAATTAAAACTATGGTATAGAGAAATCCCTCATGTGTAAATCTAGAGTATGTCCAGGAGTCCTTGGTGACGCCAGTGACTACAACGTCTATTAAGCCGTAAAGCTGAATTCTAGATGGAGGAAGGTGAAAGTAGAAGGAATGAAAACTTAAAAAGTAAAATCATCAAAACACCAATTAACTTCTTTAAGGAGCTTCGGTGTAACCTGAATTTAGTTTGTAAATAGTGAGAGGAAGGATTTTGGCTTACATATTGATGCTGAGTAAGAATAAACTGCCTTCTTAAGTTGGCAGAAACCAGCCAGGAGAATTATTAATGATAATGTGGAAGAAAATTAGTACAATTAGGGGCAAATAGATTTCAGAAAGGTAAGAAGTGATGGAGTTCAATATTCTTAGTAATATGAAGAAATTTTTTAAAGAAAAAGATGAAAACATGAGTAAATATTAAAACTTGAATTATTGGGGATTTTAGAAATGTAACAATAATTTTAAGATAAGCTTTCTGTACTAACATATTGAGGGTGGGCCAGCATTTAATTCGAGAGAACATTAAGCAGACAGTATGTATGTACACATACTGGTCCTTTTAGAATGACACAGTGCATACCACTAGAGGCTTGTCATCCCCTAAGTATTAAAGTCTCTTCTGCAGTTGCCCTCTAGCACTGAAGCAAAGGTACAGCACAGTGGGAACATACAAAAGAATGCCTGTATCTTCTCCATGAGGATGCAGTGGGGCCTTTTCTGTGCTGGCTGAATGCCAGAATCGAAGGCTTCCCTGCAAAGCAAAGCACACAAGCCTCTCTGTCAAGAAGAAAAGGATGTTCTTACAGTAGCTCTCTGTGCGGCTTCCCTTCCTCTGGATAGGCCTTCATGTTGGTTTGGAAGCCACTCTTGGCAATCGCTAAACTGCAAAGATGGATATATTCAGAAATTTGCTCTGCTGAAACTCGGCCATCCTGAAATACTCATATTCACATCTCTCCTTGAGTTCTGGCCAACAGATGGAACTTTGCCCTGTGTGATCGCTTCAGGAACAATGTATCAGATGCACAAATTCAAAAGAATGAAAACAAGATTACAGAAGTAAGACAGTCTAGTACATAAGGATTGACCACTGCCTCCTGAATATGTGATTTATTTCAAATATTAGGAGATAAACTGTGAACCACTCTTAAGCAGGGTTAAGTTTAAGACAGCAAAACTCTCTTTAAGTAGCATACAATCATCAAACCTGTTTGTTTTCTTGTTGTCCCCATGAAAACATTCTAGTTGTTTTGCCTCATTTTGGTTCTTGGTATTATGTCTTGTCTTTGACTTTGGAAGACTTACAGTTTGGAAATACGATTTCCCTTGATATCCCTTCTGTAGTCCTTACAGTTTTGTAGCAGAGGTAGTTGGTATTGGATCTATTTGTTAATGCCAAATATTAAATAGGTATAAGAAAGATGATGAATAATAAGACTTTATTGTATGAATAAACAAATTCTAGAGATAAGATGCCACTAGTGATTAAGTGCAGCAGATAATAGCCAATATGTATTCCAGGACAGGATCCACCAATATGTAAGCCACTTAAAGACTTTGGCTGTCATATATTTTTATGTAATATTAACTTGTTGATTTATATTTCCCCAAATAATCTTTTCATTTTACATCCTATCATAACTTTGCTTTACTCTTTCTTCTTGTGTTCTATCCCTCGGCCATATGCCTCTCCCTTTAATTCATTTTCTCATCCCTCATGTACATATTAGACACAAGAGTCCAAAATTCAGGCTTACATTTGCCTTAAATTTTCCTGCATCAGCTCCTGTTATCGGTTTTGAATACAAGCAGTTAGTTAAATGCTTATTACACATGCAAGGATGCTTCATTGTTTTCCATTCAATTACTGTATATCTGCACATGGACAATGTGGTACTTCTGTGTATGTGTGTGTGCACACAGGGATGATATTGGGATAGTTTTAATAAAAAGGCTATTTATCAATTAATTTGCATACTTTACAAAGTAAGACATCTTGAAGCCATAAATATACTCACTTTTTCATGAAGAAGTGTTACCACTTGTAAATACTTTATTCTTATCTCAATTAATTAAAATTTTCTCTAATTAAAAAAAGTATTCAGGAAAATGAGACTTTTTTTCAATGTCTATTTGCGATAGACAATTTCCTTTCATTAAAATTGGAATTCAGACTTTGTGATGTAATAAGTTCTTTAAATTAGAAATTCAATCAAATTAATAAATTATCTATAGCTTTGATTTTATAAAAATTAGAAATTATTCTAATTGTCACTAAAGTAAAATATTAAGTATTATAATGATTAAATGTTAATTGAATCTTCCTATTTTCCACAGTTGATTAGTTCTTGTTGGCACAAGTATCCATACTTCAAAAATCTCTTGATTATCTAATTGATTTAACATGAAGTTTCAAAAAAAAGAAAAAAAAAAAGCAGGGCAGTGGTGGCACACGCCTTTAATCCCAGCAATCAGGAGGCAGAGGCAGGCGGATCTTTGTGAGTTTGAGGCCAGCCTGGTCTACAGAGCAAGATCCAGGAAAAGCACAAAAGCTAAACAGAGAAACCCCGTCTTGGAAAAAAAATGAGAAATGATCAATAACCCAAAAGATAGCACTTTTTTTTAAAAGAAGGAAACAGGTAAATAAGTAATTCTCAGGAGAATAACATATGTGGTGGTACAGTAATGGTGGTATGCTCTTCTAACTCAGCATTTGAGAGGCTGTGTTATGTAGAAAGCTAGAAGTTGAAAGACAGCTCACCCAATATGAGGAAGACCCCAAAAACAAACAGATAAGAAAATGGTAGGTGTTAGTGTTACTAAGTAAAGTAAATTTTCAATAATGTGTCACATAAGGGACAAATTGTGTTATTAATTAGTGCTGAAAGCTATGTGGAAGCTAAAGTCTTAATTCTTTGTATATCTAGCAATTTTAATTTTGTATAATATGTGAACAACAATAATAAAATGAAACAGATAAAACTAACTTCACAAAAAAGAAGAATCAAAAGTGTGTTCCCAAAATAAAAGGAAATCAATGAAATCATTAAATTTAACAGCTCAATAAACCAATTTAATTTGTAAACAATAAAACAATATACATGATGTTATAGAGACATATATTTAAAAATTAAAAGGTTGACTTTATGTAGGCTATATTTTATTTGATGGGTTGCAGCAGAAGCTATTTTAAGATGAATTATTGAAAACAAACACTTGGGTAGAACATTAAGCAAAAAGAGAGAATGACCCTGTTTCAAATAACCTGACAGATAACAAGCAAAAGAGACATACTACTATAAATCATGGAACAGAAGTAACAATAAAAAAAGGAAATGAAGCCAAGAAAAGTGGTGGTGCATTAAAAGGAGCCACAAATGTGTTTTAATTTTTCCAGCCAGGAGTCAAGTGTATAGACCAAATTCTTTTACCAACAGGAAACAGCTAAGGTGAAGCTCTGCTTACTCAACATTTTCACATTTTATCCTCTAAAACATCTATCTAGGGGAAACCAAGCTCCATGAACTATGACTTACTATAAAAGATTATCATTCTGCAAAGACCCAGATACTGGGAGGAGCTCCTCAGAAGGACAACTGGAGAGAAAGGAAGCAGTCCTGTGGGATCTAAGGCCAGTGCTTGACTACACCTCTCCTCTTCTGCTGAGCCCTTCCCAAGTTTATGACAAACACAACATGATTTAAATAAATGGTTGTTTAAAGTTCCCAAGTTTAGAATATAGCAAGATCCAAGAAAAGTAATTACTTAAATGCATTAGAATATTTCTATAGTTCAAAATCATATGATTCATTTTTGTAAAATCAAATCTTTAAAGAAAGAATTCAGTGAAACATCAAATGACGAAGAAATAAGTACTATTTTTAAAGCATAAAATTTAGTATATTTCCTTTTTGATGCTATTTGTACAATGCTTTCTGTAAATTAAAATCAATCATTTGTTGAAAATGAATCTTCAGCATTCATAAAGAAATGTAAGACAATTTTTGGTCAAGTAATAAACTGCTGTGAGGAGAGTGGTAAAAACGTTAGCTTTCAGACTCACACATGCTGGCACAAGTATGTCCACCTGACACTGAAGGGAGAACACTAGAATCTACAGCCATCAGTGACTCAACATAAGGGCGCTAACCCTTGAATAAACTATAAAATTGTATATCCTAAACAATGCCATCATTATTGGACATTCTTTTGTAAACTCTACTCACATAATGAGAGAATTAAAAGAATGGAGCTAAATGAAAAGAAAAACAAACACAAAAGCATATAAATATTTGAAGAAGATATGATTGCCTAGATATGAAATATCGAAGAATAAAATGATAAAATGATGAAAAGCATAGCAATCAGAGATTATAATCTCCAATGTCCAATAAAACTCATTTATAAGAGAAAGGCTTAATAATTTGAAACAATATAAAATTTAAATAGCAATTAAAATTGTGAGTTAAACTCCATGTTATATTATATCATATATTTTAAGAAATTTAAAATAAAATGTTAATAATGTGTGTGTATATTGACTTTTCTAATTATTTAAAAACTGATTTTTAAATCATGAAACCACATAAATACACAAAGTAATATATAAAATTATTCTAAACAAAACCTTTTGATCTTACTCTATCAGGTACTAAATGTTAAAATTTAGGATGATTTGAGAATAACGGCCTGGGGGAAGTAGGACAGCATCATCATAGTGGACTCAAACTCCTTTCATGTGACAAAGAACATGGGAGAGAAGTGTCAAACCACTCCGAGTGCTGGCTAGTTGCCAAAAACAACTTTATAAAGTCTTTTGAAGTCTGCATGTCAATTTCTACCCATCACCTTTCATCAGATCCAACAGAGTGTTTTCCATCTCTACTTCTGCACATAATATCACCATCTGACCCTGCCCATCTCACCATAGCAGTACTGCTACTTAAGAAGGCATTACTATCAAAGGTTAGAAGCCCAAATGAGAGATGAAAGTGATGTGTAAAACTTCCAGCTGCATCAGAAAATATCTTTGGGTTTAAGGTGGCTTCATCAAAAATTTTGACTTTACAGAGGAAAAACACTACTTTATTTCTTAAAAAGTCTTCAGCTTCGGTATCAGAGAAATAAGAGTTTTTAGCTATAGTCTCATCACAATGAATTCCTGATCAAAGTAGAGACAGTATAAAGCCCATGCTTGGTTCTATGTGGTTAGTCATTGCATGCATAGAGATGATTGTTTTAGACTCAAGGTAAATAACTTGAACCACAAGATTCCTCTTAAAGTTAAATTTTAAAATTAGAACTTCAACCAAGAACGTTGAGTTATTGAGCATTTAAACCTGGGTCTTTTCTGTACTAGAAACTATTTTGCTCTGGAGTTTTATCCACAGTTTACCAACTTTGAACACAGTTCTGTAACAGAATCCTTCTTCCAAACTTACACACACACACACACACACACACACACATACACACACACACCACAAGCACACCACACATACAGACACCACACACAATCACTATACACATGTATACACTATTCACACTCACAACACATATATCACAAACACATACACACTACAAACACACCACACACACATACACACACATATACACCACAAATACGAATACAACGCACCCCCCACACACCATGCACAGACACCACACAAACCTATCACACACACAAATTTCACAGACACACACCAGAAATGTACACACACACACACACACACACACACACACACACACACACACCACAAAGACAGGAGCTACATAGAAGTGGATAGTGTATGAGGATAGTTATTCACATTCATTTGGAACTTTCAGACAAATACATTTTGAGAAACATTTATCTTACAAGAAATTGGTTTTGCTAATATCCTTTTCCTATTACTTTAAGACAGGGTGTTTTTCAACTAATGCATGCATTTTCCGCAAGACTAGACTTTGGAAAATTTGATGTGATGAAATCAAAAGCAGATATAGAAATGACAAAGTCTAAAATAAAATTATAAGTTTATGATGACACTAAATATTACCTATGAAGGATTTGATTAATACTACAGACAGTGAGTTTACAGTCTCCTTTTCAAGTTTGGTGCAGAGTAAGAATATTAATAAATGATATTTATGCCTGTTATTGAATATGATGGACAGTTTTAAATTACATATTCTTTATTGTTTTTCCTTCTAAAAGTATGAAGAAACTATGTAAGTATTTGTTTTTGTGTATGGTATTTCAGAACACTTTATAAGAATAACATTACTTATGAAATTAATTAGTTAACACTAATTAACTTGGGTGTTGTTACTAAGGACTGCAAATTATCAAAGGACACTGGAGATGTCATAACTTGCCTAAGATCAAGCATATATTTTGGTAGCACTCCTACATGTGTGTACCATAAAGTTTCTTTTGCTTACTCCATGTGACTTCCTAATAATTTAGAACCAAACAGAAACTCAAAGTATCCAAACATTTTGTCAAACAGAATTTTGATTTAAAAATGCCCTACTATTCTTGTCCAATGTTTATACTAAATATTTATGAACTCTTTTATAGTTTATTTAACATATAGTGCACTCTTCCCCCTTCTCAATGACTATATAATTATTATATGTGATCTGCATTAAAAATCAGGTTTATAATAAGTACATTGGTATATTTACTCAGTAGCCAATATGATATATTTGACTAGCTATAAAGGCAAAATTTTATTAAGTTCAGTGTGGATACAGAAAACCACAAATCAAAATGACATTAAAGATCATTTTAAATGGTCTCTATAACCCAATAAATTCAATCTACATAGGAATAGTAGATAAGATGTCAGAGTAAATTCTATCAACTACTCAGTGACTTCCTGGCAATAGGGGAACCACACTGTCCTGGGCATCAAGCTTAAAGGACCAACTTTGTACAAGCTAGCTCACTAACTAGAATCCTGGAACTGCTTAAGAGAAGAAAGGGTACAGTAGGCTGAAGATTTCTTGGGATCACAGCTATGCCTAGAAAAAGCAGGTCCAAGCTTCTGGAGTGGTCTAGTTCTAACATCATAACAGAGACAGACATTCTGACCATGTCAGACAGCCAGCCCCCAAACTGTGGACAAGCTAAAAGTTGAACAGTGAACTCAAATCACTTCATATACAAAGATCAGAACAAGTGTCTATGTTTTCTATAGCACTGGTAAAAACATCCACATAAAAATCAAGAATAAACGGGACATTGGACATCACCGGAGTTACAACCACATGACAGTGATTAACCCTTAAAAATAGTGTATAGCATTTGTGTGTACTTGCATATGTGTGTGTATGCATGTGTGTACATGCCCATGTTTGCATGCATGTGCATTTCTGTGTGTATATGTGTGTGTGTGCATATGTGTATGCATGTTTGTGTGATGTGTGTTTTCATGTATCATGAGTTAGGTGTCCATGTGTGTATGAAATTATGTCCATGTGTCTGCATTTGTTTATATATATATGCATGTATATTTATGCTGTGCATCATGAGTGTACAGCTTTGTGTGTATGCATAGGTGTGTGTATGTGTGTGTCTGTTCCTGTAGTGTGTACTTGTGTGTTTATGTTTGTGATCATGTGCATGCACATGTGTGCACCACTTGTGTGTTTATAATACAATACGTGTGCCTGCATGTGCATATATGTGGGCATGAATGCATATATGTGCATGTGTGTGTTTTAGTTTGTGTGCTTCCATGCCTGTGTGCACATGTGTCTGTGTGTGTATGTTTGAACCTGTGTATGTTTATGTCTCCATGTGTTTGCTCATGTGCATGCATGTTTGTATTAGTCCTTGCTTTCTACCTGTTTCACAGTCTCTTGTTCCACATTCATATGCCTAAATACCTGTCCCAAGTTTCCAATATTATCCCATTCCTATCTCTGGTCTCCCAAAAGAGCTCTGTATTTACTGACATGCTACCCTGTTCTGCTTTTCATGAGTTTTTGTAACCAAACCGAGGACACTTAAACTTGCTAGACAAGTGTTTCACCAACTGTGCCATTCCTGAATCCCCAAAATAACCATCCTAGAAATTCCATCCAAAATCAAGAAAATACTAAGAAATGGTTGCTGAAAGGAGAACACTGGAAGTACCCAAGACAAAGATTAGTAAAGAGATCGCATAAATTTTAAAAATCAAGCAAAACTTGTCATGGTAAATGTTCAGACGAAAAAAAAAAAAGCCATGGAAATGTCCATAAAATAATTGAAACAAAATCTATAAACTCAACAATAGTTTCTGGGAAAGTACAAAGAGAAGAAAAATATAAAAATGAAAAGGAATAAAGTATGGTAATGGGATTGATAGGACAGCATTAAGACAGACAACAAATCATAACTTACTCAACATGAAAACAAATTAATTAAATTTGAGCTATAATTAACTAAACAATGTAACTTTTAGTAAACACTTAGAAGACAACAGAGGGAATACTTTGTGTCTTTATTCTGGATGACGGTTTTTTAAATCCGATTCCAAAACTCTAAGGACCAAAAGCAAAAGCAGTAAGTAGAGTTACAGAAACACGGAAAGCATTTTGCCTAGCAGCAGAAACCACCAACTCTCATGACACCACAGTGACACAGCTGCCTAACAAGACCTGAACAATACAGCAGACACGCTAACATGGAAGAGGAACTGAGAAATGCTGAAAGCAGGAGAAATAGTCATCCTCAGGGTTGAGCCTCTAAATGATAGTTCAATAACAAATGGCCAGCCATGAAATCGTATTTATCAAAGTAACACTAAATGGACCTGATTGTGTGTGTGTGTGTGTGTGTGTGTGTGTCTGTGTGTGTGTGTGTGTGTGTGTGTGTGTGTGTGTCTGTGTGTGTGTGTGTGTGTGTGTGTGTGTGTGTGTGTGTGTGTGTGTGTGTGTGTGTGTGTGTGTGTGTGTGTGTGTGTGTCTGTGTGTCTGTGTTAGTTAACTAAAGACAAAGAGGCCGTCATTTCAACAGGGAAGAAAGGTCATGGGAGTACATGGAGTCATTAGAAGGAAGAAATAGACAGGGAAAATTGATATAATTATATTTCAATTATATTTTTAAAGAAAAAACTCGGCAAAATTTTAATCCTCAGGAGGGGAGACATATTTGTAAACTATACATCTGATAAGGGGATAATATCAAAATATATCAGGGACTTGATAGAAAAAAATGATGAAAAGTCAAATAAAGGATATGACAGTTTTCCAAAGACAAATGGTCATCAGTGTTTGTAAAGAAAATTCTCAAAATCAGGATTCATCAAGGAAAAACAAGTCTAAACAACACCTCACTTCTCCCAGATGGCTATTATAAAAAAGACAGAAGACAAAAGAAAAAAGATATTGTGTGTAAAGTTAGAAGGAATGGGAAATAGTTCCTTCATTTTAGGAAACAATATTGAGTCTTCTCCAAATACAACATCTAGTGCAGCAACCTTACAACTGAATGTATATGTAGAAAACAAAAAAAGACTATGTCAAAGAAACATTCAGACTTCATGTTTATTACAGTGTAATTCATCATAGCAAAGATATGAGTACAAGTTATGTGTCTATGAATAAAGAGTGAGAACCAGATTACTAATACATAGACAATAGGATATTGCTCATCCTGCATCATCAACAAAAAGCATAGACCTGGAGAAAACCGTGCAAACAATTAAGCCAACTATGTAAATAAGATGTTAGCATTTAGGCACCTGTACTGGCCTACCTTAGGTTTCTGATAGGATATACCTCAGCTTCAGCTACTAAGAGCACTCCTTGTGTGCATTCACTAGGTTTCCTTATACAAGGCTGGCCTTAGACACCTCTGGTCTTGTTCTTCTTCTCTTCCTTTGCTCTTGACACCAGGGACTGGTCTCTGCCCACTTCTCTGCCCCTCCTCTCTCCTCCACCCAGTAAACCTCCCATGTGTGCCCTGATGTATGGTGTGGCTCCTACTAGCAGTTTTTAAAATACAACACGGGAAAACAACAGCTTGCTCATATGTCAAAACTAAAGTGGAATGATAATGCCCAGGTGTTTGAGTTAGTGGGGTACTGAGAAGGTGCCTGAACTAGCTTTCCCCTGTAATCAGATTGGTAATTGTCATCATAGAACCTACAACCACTAACTGATGGAAGCAGATGCAAAGACTGACAGCCAATCACTGGGTAAAGTTGGAGTTCAATTGAAGAGAAGGGGAAAGGATTGTAGGAGCAAGGGGGCAGTCAATATCTTGATGCAGAAAACCACACAGACAGCTGACCTGCGCTAGTGGGAGTTCATGGACTCTGGACTGACATCTGGGGAACCTGCATGGGACCGAACTAAGCCCTCTCAATGTGGGTGACAGTTGTGTGGCTTGATGTGTTTGTGGGGTCTCTGGCAGTAGGACCAGGACTTATCCTGGGTACATGCACTGGCTTTTTAGAGCCTATTCCCTATGGTGGGATGACTCACTCAAGCCTCAATGGAGGGGAGAGGGGCTTGGTCCTGCCTCAACTTTGTTTGCCAGCCTGTGTTGACTCCCCAAGGGAGGACTTACTCACTATGAGGGGTAGATGAGGAGTGCAGGGGGGGAATGTGGAGGGAATGGAAGAAGGGGATGGAGGGGAAACTGTAGTTGGTGTATAAAATGAAAAATAATTTAAAAAAAAATTAAAAAGAAGTTTGAACCAATCAATCAATCAATAAGTAGATCATAGTTATATTGATTTAATGATGGAATTGGGTCAAGAGATGTGCTAAATATTATTATGCAGGAAATGACAATCTATTCTTGGTTAATGACAAGAAGATATAAACAACATTCTAAGTATGACTTTAAAGGATTTTTTTTAATATTGCAATATAAATATTTATAGCAGTCATACATTTTCTTAACTTTTATGTTGCTGAGAAAATAATGTCCAGGACAGTGCTTTAAGGTTTAAAGGATTTCCTTTGATTCCTAGTCACAGAGTATTCAGTCCATGGTGAGCTTGCTGCACTACCTTGAACTTGAGATGAATGAGGCAGAATGTTGTTGTGATGGAGTAGAGATGGTCACCAGGTAGAATTATGGCCATAGAGAGATAGGAAAACCATGGAGAAGGTAACATCTTTGCAGGATATTTCTCAGTGACCTGCTTCCTCTAAAAACTCTTCATCACCTCCTTATATAAACATCAGTCTATGAATCCATCAATTATATGACCACAGACAATATGTGAGACTTGGGCATCTCACAATATGTGTCCTGGACAAATGGAATTTTCAGACTCTGTGTCAGGCATCCTTATCTGTTAGCCTTCTTGCTGACCAACCTCATTGTTTTTATTTAATCAATCCAAGATCCTTAAATTTTTAGTTACAATTTAGTTCAGTTTTCAATTGATTCTGAGGAAGAACATCTCTGAAATTTTTACTATGCCATTCTTCAAACTGCAGTTTGTCCAGAAGAAAGCACTTAGAAACCTAACCTTAGGCTTCAGAGGAGAAAGGGACTTTGTTCTTTCATAGTGGTTAGGAGTTTCATACTGCTTACTCTCTACCATGAAGGGAAATGTCATGGTACCAGCACGATGTTCATCCAAATCTAGAACACTTGCATGTGTGGCAGAAGAACTTCCTTTTCTGAACACTCATGTGGGCCTTGCTTGTTTCAAACAATGTCAATAACTTCAGGATGCTTTTCTCATTTTTTTAAAAAGATTTATTTATTATTATGTATACAGAAGAGGGCGCCAGATCTCATTACAGATGGTTGTGAGCCACCATGTGGGTGCTGGGAATTGAACTCAGGACCTCTGGAAGAGCAGTCAGTGCTCTTAACCTCTGAGCCATCTCTCCAGCCATGGGGATTTTCTTTTTTTCTTTTTTTCTTTTTTTTTTTTTGAGCTGAGGATCAAACCCAGGGCCTTGTGCTTGCTAGTCAAGCGCTCTACCATCGAGCTAAATCCTCAACCCGCTTTTCTCAATTTAATAAGAACAGATAGTCAATAACTGCTGGCTTTAAAATTCTTTCTATGTTAGAGGTTTTGTGATTAAATATCATTTCTTTTTTAGTTGTTTTAAAATTTCATATGTTTATATGATGAATTTTAGTCATAATTTCAGGGCCCCCACTCATCCTCCTTATACACTCCTTCTCAAACTGGCATATTTTTCTTTCTCTCATATTTTTCATGTCTGTTTTTCTGTGTAGTTCACTGTGTTTAACCAGAGTTTAAAGAACAGAATGCACAGAACAAAAAAAGACACATTAAGTATTATTTGTTAAAGACGTTACCTAATTGTGTCATTTTAATCTTACAAGTTGGAGGGAAAAATTCAGAGCCATTAAATATTGAGATACCTAGGTACCAAATTGATGTTTTGTTGCAGTGAATCTGACTTATGTATTTAGAGCAATGCTTCACTGGAATAAATCTGGTCTGCCATGTAGAAACACAACCATGTGTACATTAGTGGGTCTGCAACAGTGAAAGGGTTCGGTTTACATGTATGTGCATATTACATGTATCTGCATACAGCCTTGGTGATAATGACAAGAGTAAACTTATCTATTGGCTGCTTTGTGTCTGTTCGTTTGTTTGTTTGCAATTCTCCAAAAAGTTTCTGATTCCCAAGGTTAAGAAGGCGAGTTTGGATACCCCTTGTTTATTCTCTTTAATTAAACTGATAGATAAGCTTGAAAGAATAACAAAACATTTGTTTCCAAGTCAGCTCACAGACAGTAATCAAGAACTGTTTACTTTTCAGGATAAAAAAATATAACTCTAGGTACAAAGCCTCACATTTTTTACTGTAAAGACTGGATAAAATATAACATTGTCTTACAATTGATTTATTTGTCGTTACGCAATACACAAGTGACTATCAGGCTGGGACCAGTGAATGTACCCAGCAGATGCACTGGAATTATACTTGGCATATAATTGAGCTTGGCACATGGGTTCTGTAGATGGATATTACTACTACATTTTTTACATGAGCAGGTAAGTGCTGTCCTGAATTTTAATTAGGTATGTGCAGAGCAAGCATTGTCTCTCACCAATTGAATATCACTGGCAAAGTTCAAATTTGTGCACAGAGCCTTGTGTTCAGACATTTGCCTCACAGATGAGGGAATATAGAGATACATAGTTATAATCTAGCTTGTAATATGAGAAAACTGGTACACAACCTGTAATTTAAGAGTAAACTGTGTAGTAACAACTATTCATAAAAATTCCCACTTGTGATACAATATAACATACATTGTGTTTAGTAGGGACATTTACATATTATTCATCCTATATTCCCAAGAGGACAAGTACTAACACTGAGTAGCCTGACAACTACTCCCACTAAAATTCTCAGAGCATTTACTCAGCACAAAAGTCACAGTCCTATTTCCATCTTTTTTTCTGCTGTCTTCATGGGGCTTGATTTTATTCTTTTATACTTTAAATATAAAACTAAGAAGGGTATTACTCTACATGGTTCTGTGTTGTTTAAGTGTGATGTCAAATATTATTCCAACTTCCTCCTTTAACTATTCCACTTTAAATTAACTACAATTAAATATGAACTATAAGTCAGAGTCTCAACCACACTAGTCATTTTTGAAATGCTCAATAGGTGTATGGAGATAGGAGATATGACAAAGGCAGAAAACATTTATCATTACAGAAATCTCTATTAGACTGAACTTCAAAAGTTTGGAATTAAGAATGAAGAATATTTAATTTTAGTACTATAATCAATATACTTGTCTCTGTGAGTATATTGATATTTATAAGAATGGTTGTAGAGTCTAGTTTTTAAGTCAACTTAACCCAAGATAGAGTCACCTAAGAAGAAAAAAATCTCAATTAAGAAAATGCATCCATAATATTACGTTGTAAGCAAGTATGTAAGGTATTTTCTTAAGTAGTGATAGATGTGGAAGGGTGCAGTCCATTGTGTTTGGGACCACCCCTGTGCTGTGGTTCTTGGTTCTATAAGATAGTAGGCTGGGCAAGCCCTAAGTAGCAAGCTATACGCAAAACATCTCTGTGTCCCCTGCATCAGCTTCTGATTCCGGATCCATGCCCTGTTGGAATTACTACCTTTGATAAAGACTGGTGATGTGGAAGAATAAGCAAAACAAATCCTTTCCTCTTCAATTTGCTTTTGGTCAAGCTGTTTCATCATGGCAGTAGAAACCCTAAGATAAGAAGTCGGCAGTAGAAACCCTAAGATAACAAGTATCCTTCATAACACTACTCATTTTTATTGTTGAACACATATATGATTTTCACATTAATTATCATGCATAATTTCACTAATTTTAAATAAGTTCTAAATGTTCAGTATTTGTCTTAGGAGACAATTATTAAGACAAGAAGTCTGGTCTGAAGAGATACCTCAGTAGTAAAGAACACTTATTTGTTCTTCCAGAGGACCTGATTTTGATTCCTAGAACAGGTTTAGCAGTCTTCAACTGCATGTAACTTCAGATCCTTGGGATTTGATGCTTTCCCCTAGCTTCCACAGGCCACTGCCCATACACAAGACATACAAATATACAGACATATACATATAAACAAAAATGTTTAAAAGGTTTCTAAAAAGTTGTCTTAAGATGAAAATCACGACCTTTGCTTCATGGAGTAAATGTTTTAACAAAACAGAATAAATATTAACCATATAGCTAAGCAAAAATAAGAAAAAAGTATCACATGATAGAGGTCAAGACTAAGGGCTGCTTATGCCTCTGAGAAAGGCTGTGTAGTTTTCCCTCTGGGTCTGAGTATATTTGGTGTTTCAAAACAGAAGAATGGAACAGTTCAGGGAGGTGAATTTGTATGTGCTAAACAATGAAAAAGTCAATACTGCACTATAGAGTGAGAGGTCTTCAAATGGAATAAGTCGCCCCTTTGACCTTCCCTAGACAGAAATAACACTGTAAATTGGTTAGTGTTGGCACTTCTGCCCTACTGGTGGTAGCCTGTAGAAAAAGTTGTAGAAGGCTGAGTAAAGAGTAGTAGGAAAGGATCCTGAATGTTCTCATCTCTGCATTAAAGATGCCTGATTGTACTTTCCAGTTTATGTTACTGTGGTGGTTTGAATAGGTATGGCCCCACAGACTCAGGTGTTTGAATGCTTGGTCCTTACAGAGTGGCCCTATTAGGAGATGTGGCCTTATTCAGGGGTTTGGCCTTGTCGGAGGAAGTTGGCCACTGTGGAGGCAGGCCTTGAGGTCTTATATGCTCAAGCTAGGCCTACTGTCACAGTCTCCTGCTGCTTGTGGATCAGAAGGCAGAACTCTCAGCTTCTGCAACACCATGTTTGCCTGCATGCTGCCATGCCTCCTGCCATGAGGATAATGGATTGAACCTCTGAACTGTTAGCCTGCTCCAACTTAATGTTTTCCTTTATAAGATTTGCTGTGGTCATAGTGTGTAGCATGAATCTGAAAAGTTCTTATTAATAAAAACAAACCCAGAGCTAGGTATTGGAGTGAACTCTGAAGATCAGAGAAGCAGAACAAGCCACAGCTAATCTTACCTGGCCAATTCCTCAGCTGATCCTGTTTCCTCAGACTGGAAGCCTCTGAGTCCCCATCCAAATGGATCTCAGCTGAACTGCTGCTAAAAGCTGAAAATCTAAACCATCCTCATGCCTTAAATACCTTTCTGCTTCCTGCCATTACTTCCTGGGATTAAAGGCTCTTGTTATCATGCCTAGTTGTTTCCAGTGTGGCTTTTAACTCACAGAGATCCAGACAGATCTCTGCCTCTGGAATGCTAGGATTAAAGGCATGTGTGCCACCATTTTCTGGCTTCTATATCTAGTGGCTGTTCTGTTCTCTGACCCCAGATAAGTTTATTAGGGTGCACAATATTTTGGGGAACATAATATCACCACAATAGTGTTTCTTTACAACAATTTAAAAGAGAAAATAGAAAATCCTAAGGCAGGTACACTATCAAATTATTCAAAATGAAAACATTCATGATTTTTTTGCAATGGAAATGTGTTAGGAAATTACACACACACACACACACACACACACACACACACACACACGCACACGCGCGCGCTCGCACGCTCACACAAACACACATACATACACATTCACATACACATCAGAACAACACAAAGATACAAAATACAACCCTTTACCAAACTAAGATTGTTTCTATCCTGTAGTTAGAGTTTTCCGGCCTGGCCCAGTCAGGACAAATCTCTTACCTGCCAGTCCCACAGTCGCTCAGACCCAACCAAGAAAGCACACAAAAACTTATATTGCTTACAAACTGTATGGCCGTGGCAGGCTGCTTGTTATCTACCTTTTCTATCTTAAATTAACCCATTTTTGTTAGTCTATACTTTGTCACATGGCTTGTGGCTTACCAGTGTCTTTACATGTTGCTTTTCATGGCAGTGGCTGGCGGTGTCTCTCCCCAGCCTTCTACTTCCCAGAATCCTCTTCTCTCTTGTCCCGCCTATACTTCCTGCCTGACCACTGGCCAAACAACATTTTATTTTTACAGAGCGATATCCACAGCACTTCCCCTTTTCTTTTCTTTTTTTTAAAGGAAGGTTTTAACTTTTACATAGTAAAATTACATATAACAAAACAATTATCAAGCAAGAATTATAGTTACATTATTAAAGAAGATATCCTATCTTATATTAGTGAGTCTAAGGTTTTATATCTAACTTATCTTTTATCATAACTAAGCAAAATTATAACTATCTAGTCTTCAACCATATCAAAGACCTCAGAAGGATATAATATTACCTGAGAACCAGGAGAAGGATGTAAGCATTTTACAGGAGTCTTGTAAGAGTAGACAGAGACAACTGGCAGCCTGGACAGTCACCTAAAGTTCCTTTGTAAAGTTGGGGCATTTGTCTTTAGCCCACAGGGCTAGAGTTTCTAGGTCACATCTCTCAGTGTCCTGTGGAATGTCTGGCAGTTTCCTCTGCGAAGCAGGAACCTGAAGGACCATTTTGTCAAGCAAAGTTCAGTGGTCACTTTTCTATGGGTCCTGCATGTCCAGTTGATCAAGCAGTCCAGGCAAGAACAGTTTCTTGCCCAAATGGCAATTTTTGCCAAGGTGAAGGTAAGATATGAAGTGTCTTCAATGCCCATCCTCCTCTCTGAAGCAAATCGGTGCTGCCAGGAGCAGACATGTCTCACTGTCCAGAAAGTCTAAATTTTAAAAGTATTCTAAATGCCATATTCTGTAGGTCTTTAAAGTATTTGAAGATTACCTATCTATCTGAAATATGTCTATGTATACCTAGAAGACTTAACTAACATGGCTACAAGTATGATTATCATAGATGACCAATTATTAATCTATTTTTAATTATCCATTACAATTTTAAATGAGCTATACAAACATAATACCTTAAACATGAGTAGAAATATGCACACAGCATAACAAAATTAACTTTAAATTTCTATCAACAGACTAAAATCTATACCAATGTAAAACATTTTAAACAAGTTTTTGCTCTTTAGAAGTAAGTTCCTTAATCTACCCTTTCATCCTATTATATCTATATCATATCCCCTTTTTATCTTTAGAAAGAGATTGCATAAATAATCAACCAGTTTTAAATAAAAATGTTGGTTTTTCTCTGTCCCTCATCAGAGGGTTCTTCTGATTTGGGACATAAGAATCTCTTAACCTTTTTTTTTAGCAATATGTCTGGGTTTAGAGAAGGAGTGAGCCAATTCCATCTCCAAAGCCAGCTTGATGATTTTGGGAAATTGGGCATAGTTTCTCTTACTACTTCCTGCTGGAGGGGGGCGCTGTTTCTTATGGGGACACAAAGAAAATTTTAGGATTATGGAGTAGTCCATTAGGGTGAACCTCTGAGCCAGTTGCCTTGAAACCATTTTGGATGTTGGATCATCTGGCAATGGTGTCATTGGAGACCTTTCAGGTGGTCTTGGCTGATCAAACCTGATGTATCTTAATGTGGAACAAATCCATAGCCTCTGGCTTTCTGTGGAAACAAAAGCAGAGACTCTTTTCCAAAGCAACATATCCTTATATCCAAATTTTGAACTCAAGTTACCTTTAAAATTTACATATTTATTTAACTCAACAGTTTTTATGATCAAATCTTTTTCTGTAGTTAAAAGTCCCAAAGACAAGACAAACCAGATTCTCTGTGTAATATCCATCTTTGTAAGACTGAAACGCCACTGTGGCTGCTGGCTCCACCCATCTCAGCTTCCCAACATGGTGGTGGTACAGTTTACCACCAGCTCTGGGTCTAGAAGCAGTTCTATCAAAGCAGTACATAGCCCAGAAACTATTTTTTTTTTAAAGTAGCAAAGGCTAAATCTACCACGCAGCAGAGTAAAGTGCCCCTTGTACACTCCTCATTCCTACCACATGGCAGGTCAGACGCACACACCAGGAACCCGCCATAGCAGCTCAAACCGGCAGGCTGCCGCTATCTTGAGAGAGACAACTAGGAAGCTGTTTTTAGCTCCGTCTTAGAATCTTTTTTCTCAGGTTTTAGGTGGAAACTCTTGCCCTACGTTGGGCGCCATTTGTGGTTAGAGTTTTCCTGCCTGGCCCAGTCAGGACAAATCTCTTACCCGCCAGTCCCACAGTCGATCAGACCCAACCAAGAAAGCACACAAAAACTTATATTGCTTACAAACTGTATGGCTGTGGCAGGCTGCTTGTTATCTACCTTTTCTATCTTAAATTAACCCATTTTTGTTAGTCTATACTTTGTCACATGGCTTGTGGCTTACCAGTGTCTTTACATGTTGCTTTTCATGGCAGTGGCTGGCGGTGTCTCTCCCCAGCCTTCTACTTCCCAGAATCCTCTTCTCTCTTGTCCCGCCTATACTTCCTGCCTGGCCACTGGCCAAACAACATTTTATTTTTACAGAGCGATATCCACAGCACTATCCTTATGTATTTAAATCGTCAGAGGTAGGCAGTTTTTCACTGGTTTTCATGGTCTTCATATTCTTTAAAACTGATTTGGGTACTCTTTACTTTTCTCCCCTACTCACTTTCTTCCCAACTCTTTTTCTCTGCTGTCTCTTTCTGTGCAGTATATTTAACATATAATATCAAAAACAATTAGGTGGACACTCCCAAACAGAAAAAAAACAAAAACAAAAACAAAAAAAAAAAATCCTTACCAGAGTTATAGTTGTTCCCCTCATCTTAGAAAGTGAGATGGCACTACCTATTACTTCTCTTAGCACAAGTAATTATTTGTACCTCAAGGTGGCCTATGGTACAAGTACTCTAGCTGTTACAGAACGTACACACTTGAAATATCTCTGCCAATAACACCAATTTCTCTTTTTATTAATATATCTTAAATACAAATGAGTATCTTCTCAGATATAGGAAGTCTTCTTGCCTAAGATAGCTCCATGATTACAAACCATGGTGTGGGTTCTAACCTGCCTCCAGGTTCTACACAGGTTTTTCTCCCTCTCCTCCACTATTTGAAGAGGTGGGTGGTATATCCTTACTGAGCATCTGCCGACAAGCTTTAATTTTTTTCCTTATATGGCTCTATACTGGCAGTAAATCACGTATTAAGTATACGGCATAAAAATTCCTGACTCAGATCTTGGCCGGAGATCAAATTTAGAACTTCTTGCATCCCTCTGGACTTAGATATTTTATTCAGCAAACAAGAAAGGATTTGAAGATTAAGTGATTGCAATTTTTCTAGCAGGTTTTGCTGTGAAAATACCAGATTCAATGTCCTGTAAAGTGCAAAGATTTCTGTTTGTAATTTGTTTTATAGATTTTCATTTAAAGCATGCATGCTTAAAAAATCATTCTCTGGAAGACAAAGGATAGTGATTGTTTCACTGGTGGTTTTATTACATTTTTTCCTTGGTTTGTTTGCTTTTAGTTTATATTTTATATCCTTCCTTGTTTTCCTCTGGATAGAGCTGGCTGTTGAGTCAGCAATGTGTAGACAACTCAAGTAGTTCATGATTACTGGGATTCTTTTATGTTCCCTCTAGGGCAGCCACCTGCTTTGTCACTGGGAAAAAAAAATGACTCATGTGGCAGTCTGACAAATACCTGATTGCTCAGTAGAACCCTCTGTGCAGCTCACTTGTGGCTCTGCTTTAAAAGAGGGTAAAAAATGAAGATTAAAAATTCATTGAAATATCCCGTGGAGTCCTGTTAAAAGGCCTTCACATCATTAATAAAACATGAGTAGATTCGGTACAGGGCCATGGGCCTCTTTTATGATTACTGCACCTAAATGATGCGGGAAAACAAGGTAACAAGATAAAAATATATGTCAAAGCAATATCTGTGTCCCCAATGTGCTCTCAGACCCAACAGTCAAATTCTTCGAGGCACTGGTTTCTTTGTAGTTTACCCTCTGAAACAGAAGGGTCTTAGTAAATCTACATGAACAACTCCAGTGCAGTTGGCACGAGTTGCATAGTTTCACCTGAAACACCTGTCCCTTTCTTCCACATTAGACACTCATAGTGCTGTTTTCAAATGGCCTTTGGCATCCAGATGGAAAGTTTTCAGTCATGTTTTTCTGTTTTACACAGTATTCAAAAAAAACTTGAAGGTTAAAAATAGCCGTTTTGTTACTTACCTGAAACAAATATGGAGAAATTAACGGCAAGTTAAAATAGAGTTGGAGGTGAGTCCAGAAGTCAGCAAGAACTCACAGAGTATATTCAGTGGGTATGGAGTGCTTCAAGGCAAAAGCTTCGAGCCTTGAATCTAGATGATAACGTCAGTTAAGAGTTACATGAAGTTGGTTGTCTGTTATTAGTGCCATTAAAAGCCTCTATTAGGCAATTTATACTTTCTGAATGAGTAATTCTCTTACTTGAGGTTGGTACCCAACACTTTTGGGAGAACAATTCATGAGAACGTCCTTTGCTGTATTTGACATGCTCTTTCTGAAACTCTTTGGGCAACAGAGCTTTATAATCATGATAAACCTGTTGAAGAAGGAGCTTAGAATGAAAGATTGTTTGCATCTGACATCCTCAAGCCACAATCTAATTGAATCTGGTTGTAGACGTTTAAATATCTCAGTTAATAACTACTCAGGGACTCTAATTTTCTGGATAGCTTCTTATCAGGAAAAACTTAACCAAAGTGTTATGGAAAACAGTGAAAATGGTATTTATTATTGCTAACATTACAAGGAGTAATGAATTTCAATAATAATAATAATAATAATAATAATAATAATAATAAATGTTTAAGAATATTACAAACTAACTATCAGTGTTAAAGTTTCATTGCTCTAGAAATCTTATATCCAGACATTCACAAGACTGCAGCAGAATCTGTAGTCGTTGGTTGACTCTCAGACATTCAGTTTCAAAACATTTTATTGATACTTTTTTTTTTTTGCTGCATTTTACGCAAATGACTTTACAGTGCCTTTCATGTGCTCCTACTACTGTGCTGAAGGAACTGGGAAGAAGAAACTTTAAAATTCAACCCAAAGCTTGCTTTATCAGTGACATTATTTACAGTCAGCAGACAACACATAACTTACATAAAGCATCACATGTTTGGGGGTCACTCCTGGTATTCTTGTGGTGTGTCTGTACACATCCCAACACCAGGTCTTTGCATTCTGCTGCTTTGATTTATGAGTCCCCATTAACAGTACTCAGAAGCATATTTTACATTGTGTTGACTGAAATAATATGATTTGTGGAATTATGTAAATATAGTTATGAAGAAATATACAAAGAGACATAACATAAGGCTTGATTTTCTTTATTATTACAACATTTCCCAGCATCACAGTAAGCACTCTTTCTAACTTGTGTATAATTTAGCACAGATCATGGAATAAGAACACTAGAATAGTAATGTAATTCAGTAAGCCTTGGAAACAGTTGCCCAGGTCACTTTAGAAGTAACATTTCTTCCGGCTTCATTTCACAAGCTCTCTCTGAATGAGGAATGTTATTTCTTTTCCACACTGCTTCCTGTTACGTAACATCATATAATTGTTATGTAGTATTTAAATGACTGAGAGTCTCTTCTTACAACCAAAAATCAGGATCTAAGAACCTCTTCTCATGAATCAAAAGGAAAAGGCAAGGGAAAGTCTATGCAAAGTTTTTATTTTATTTTATCTTTTAATGTGGCATCTAATTTGCACATTTTTCAAGAAAAGAAATATAAAGTGGCTTGTCTCTTTAAATAATTTAAAAAATGAGGCAGCAAACTTTCAGAAATTAGAGGCCCCAATTATGAGCAAGACTTTCTTACTAAAAGAACTTTATCCAATGTGTCCTCCTATTATTTTCTGACATTCTTATAAAAACATGGGTAAGAGCATGAAAAATATAATTAATTTCTACTGCTAAAAGGTGAAAAATTGTGGAATAGAGAGGGACACACTTGATCTCACTGAAATGCATTTTTTCAAAATCTGTGCAACTCTACTTGTCAAATTTAATTACTCTATTTGCTGTAAACTTTCACTAAGATTTGATCAAAATATTAAAATTTTTAACAACAATATTTAATTATATTAAAATATACTCTGTCATTGAAAGAAGGAATGGGTAATGGCTGTTTATGTGTAATTAGGAGGAAGTAAATGGATAAGGGCATTTTTCAATATGTTCTAAAATATTAGCCAATTTTATATAAATAAATATTACATTTCTTAGCATGACAAAGTATAAACTTCTTTAGAGAAGTTTATGTTTACAAGACCCAAAGGATTCTTTCTACTGATCAAAATACTAACAGGATGTGCCACAGCAAATCTACTTTAAATTAATAGAAAATTATGAGTGTTTTAACAGTGAAGGGTAGAACCTACTGTATAAAGATAAACTGCAAAATCCTGCAAGGCCTCAAAAGGAAACTTAAAAGAACCAAATGAAATATTTGTTACCAAAAATAAGTGTGGCCAATACAAGGTCACAAAATCACACAAAAACATGAGCCTAATGCCAAAATCAATACTAGAGTGGTTTTGGATCTGGAATCAAATGTGCTTTAGCTAAGATGCCTTCTATACCAATGTCTTCTGCACCAAAGAGCAGCACCATGTAGGATGCATTCCTAGTGAACTAAAGAGATTCTCTGAGTATTTTTAAAACAAAATTTCCCCCAAATTGTTAGCTATCTAACATGACATACAGTTTGAAATATATTTTTATACAGGAATGTAAGTCTTAATAATATTGAAAAGATAGACTTGACAGATAAAAAGTCATGGGAATCCTCAGTGTCGAGGAATTCAGATTTGACTATAAAAACCACATAAAATTATTTTCAGTTTAATGTTTTAGTGTAATATTGTTCACCCATATGGTTAAGTACACCTGCCCTCTTTATGCAAATAAGTGTAGCCCCAGCTTTCATTGTCTCTTTGGAAGTTTTAATGTTGACATTCTATTTCTCCATCCATACCCTCATCAGAAAGGCCTCAATCAATTAAGTCAATTGCTATTTGGGAAGTCTTTGGGTTTAAAAGGAACCTAAAGAATTCATGGTGGATCTTAACTTTTTTTGGTTTGTTAGTTTGTTTAGATTTATTTTGTATTTGTATGACTTGATTTTTTTTTTTTGTATTTTGAAAATCATAGACTAGAATAAAGGGACTTTGTTTTAAAGTATTAATGAGTTTTAATTTTGATAATGTCATCTCTGCTGTAAGGTTACCATAAAAACATATTGTCATTCTGTTTATCTTACTGTGCTTGAACACTACACTACACACACACACACACACACACACACACACACACACACACTGTCACTCTAAAAGAAGAAAAGGCAGAGCTACTTATGCATGCATGAAGCAACATAACAGCACATTGAATTGAGGAACTAGTCTTTTGGGACCAATTTTATGCCTTCCTCTACAGCTGTAGGGAGCCACTTTGGAACATAATATATTCTTTTGAAGTCAATGATCCCTGAGGGTTCAAAGCAAGATAAGAATTTGGCTCTGGGTAGAGACGATGCCCTGTATAGAATAGTCTTTAATTCCAAGCCTCACTGAGCACACACACTTACTCACACAGAGATGAACAGAGAGTAGGAGAAAATCACAAGAGAATTCTTAAAAATGATTAGGATCCAGAATACTGATTGTGCATTCAGGAAACAATACAGAAGTTTATGCACCCTTTGTATTAAAGATGAAATTATTCAAGTGTTTATTTATTCCTCTTATTCTTCTAAAAATGAATAAAGGAATAAAAGAGAAATGATTAAATGCCCAAAAGGTGTTAAGTCTACAGAGGGCCAAACTTAGCAAGGAAAAACTTACCAGGGTTTCTAAACTTCTAAAGGTTTTATTGGAGTAATGTATAATACTTCGAGTCAAACTTCGAGTCAAACTAATGATAGTGCATTTTGATGTATGTGAGCTTATGTATGTATGCATGTGTATGTATATTAAGCTTTGCAATATAAATTATGTAAGCCATGACATTTCATTCTGTTTATATGTAAAATGCAGTTAAGCAATAAATTGCATTAGCTGATTATCACTGCTGATACTGGTTGTATATAGGGGCATATTTACCCTTTACTTTTTCTGTCAGAAGTATATTCATGTCGAATGTTGCCTCCAATAGTAGTTCAGTACACAACAGTTATCCCAGTTTCAGGTAGTAGGTTTTAGACTGCAGAGCTGAATCCCTTAAGTAATAAAATTAAAATATATTTTAGAGCCAGATAGCACACTATTAGGAAGGATTCTGAGATTCCTATCTAAAATGCTCTATAATTAAGACAGTTGGAATTCAAAATAATGCTAGAAATAAAACTTGGAAAACAAGACATGCTAGGTATAAGCTGCAGCTTCCATGACTTACTCGAGTCAATCATTCCTGTTCTTGAAAGAGAGCAAAGGGAGAAACATGTTCAAGAAAAGTTGCTCTTCTATACATGTATCCAATGGTTAGAAGTTACAACAGTAAAGGCCAATTTGAGACCATGTGAACAGAACTCACTCATTTTGCTGTAAGAGTAATTGTGAAACTTTGTGGTCACTGTTGATGGAAAAGATAACATATTTGATTGTGCAGTGATGGATTCCTTTGAACACTTGCAGCATTGGGACTACCGGTGAATTTCCTGGTCTCATCAAAGAGTTTAGTTGTGTTTCAGTTAGAATTGCCTGACATATCCATCTCAGAACCTAACCTACTGATCTGGAGACTTCAGTTCTACTTCTAAATGCTGGAGGCACATGACAGAATTTACAGACTTATATACCTTATTTGTTGTCCAACTCTTGCAGGTTTTGTATCACAGTGATAAAATTTACTCTTCCAGTTGCTGCCAAGAAAACTTCCAGTTACTCAATTTTGTTAAACTGACATTCACGTGTCTCGCTATCCTTTCCCCCATTCTGATATTATGAAGTGTTTCTTTAATCCTAGAGTATACTTTAAATATCTGGTACTTTAATTTTCTTTCCATATATAGATTCCTAACATGAGCCAGGGACAAAGCTTTACAAGATTTCATCAGTGATTAACTAAATTTCAGTACAATGCCACAAGTTAGCAAATCAATATGTGTGTTTCATAATTCAGTGGGTAAGAAGTGAGTCTTAGCTGGGGAAGTCATATTGAAACTAGTTGATCTCTAAACAAATATAAAGGCATAATTCATAAGGGAAGAAAAAGTAAAAAGATGCAAAACTAGTTATATTACCTGGCCAGTATATTAAACTTAGCCAAAAGAAATGATGAAATGGTAGGGACAAAAGGGAAGTGGAAATATATACATCTAATTAATATAGAGCTAGCCACCCCATGTACACTGAAGTGCAAGGTGAACATATCCCCAACATCAAAGGGAATAGAAGAAACAGTTTAGAAACACCGGTAAGTTTTTCCTTGCTAACCTTGGTCCTCTTTTTTGTAGACTTAACACCTTTTGGGCATTTAATCATTTCTCTTTTATTCCTTTATTCATGTTGCTTTTCATGGCGGCAGCTGGCAGTGTCTCCTCCACCCTTCTACTTCCCAGAATTCTCTTCTCTCTTGTCCCGCCTATACTTCCTACCTGGCCACTGGCCAATCAGAACTTTATTTACACAGAGCAATATCCACAGCACTTCCCCTTTTCTTTTTTTTTTTTTTAAAGGAAGGAATTAACTTTTACATAGTACAATTACATGTAACAAAACAATTATCAAGCAAGAATTACAATATTAAAGAAGATATCCTATCTATCTTATATTTGTGAGTCTAAGGTTTTATATCTAACTTATCTTTTATCATAACTGAGGAAATTATAACTATCTAGCCTTCAAAGACCTCAGAAGGACATAATATTACCTGAGAACCAGGAGAAGGATGCAAGCATTTTTCGGGAGTCTTGCAAGAGTAGACAGAGACAGCTGGCAGCCTGGACAGTCACCTAATGTTCCTTTGTAAAGTTGGGGCATCTGTCTTCAGCCCACAGGGCTAGAGTCTCTCAGTCACTTCTCTCAGTGTCCTGTAGAATGTCTGGTAGTTTCCTCTGTGAAGCAGGTACCTGAAGGACCATTTTGTCAAGCAAAGTTCAGTGGTCACCTTTCTATGGGTCCTGCATGTCCAGTTGATCAAGCAGTCCAGGCAAGAACAGTTTCTTGCCCAAATGGCTATTTTTGCCAAGGTGAAGATAAACTCCATATGAAGTGTCTTCAATGCCCATCCTCCTCTCTGAAGCAAATCGGTGCTGCCAGGAGCAGACATGTCTCACTGTCCAGAAAGTCTAGATTTTAAAAGTATTTTAAATGCCATATTCTGTAGGTCTTTGAAGTATTTGAAGATTACCTATCTATCTGAAATATCTCTATGTGTATCTAGAAGACTTAACTAACATGGCTACGAGTATGATTATCATAGATGACTAATTATTAATCTATTTTAATTATCCATTTCAATTTAAAATGAGCTATACAAACATAATACCTTAAACACGAGTAGAAATATACACACAGTATAACAAAATTAACTTCAAGTTTGTATCAACAGACTAAAATCTATACCAATGTAAAACATTTTAAATGAGTTGTTGCTCTTTAGAAGTAAGTTCATTAATCTACCTTTTCATCCTATCATATCTATATCATATCCCCTTTTTATCTTTAGAAAGAGATTGTATTTATAATCAACCTGTTTTAAATAAAATAGTGGTTTTTCTCTGTCCCACACCAGAGGGCTCTTCTGATTTGGGACACAAGAAGCTCTTAACCTTTTCTTTTAACAATGTGCTTGGGTTCAGAGAAGGAGTGAGCAAATTCCATCTCCAAAGTCAGCTGGGAATTTGGGCGTAGTTTTTCTTACTACTTCCTGCTGGAGGGGGATGCTGTATCTTATGGGGACACAAAGAAAATTTTAGGATTATGGAGTAGTCCATGAGGGTGAACCTCTGAGCCTGTTGCCTTGAAACCATTCTGGATGTCAGATCATCTGGCCATGGTGTCATCTGTCATCAGAGACCTTTCAAGTGGTCTTGGCTGATCAAACCTGATATATCTTAATCTGGAACAAATCCACAGCCTCTGGTTTTCTGTGGAAACAAAAGCAGAGACTCTTTTCCAAAGCAACATATCCTTATATCCAAATTTTGAAGTCAAGGTGTCTTTAAAATTTACATATTTGTTTAACTCAACAGCTTTTATAATCAAATCTTTTTCTGCAGTTAAAAATCCCAAAGACAAGACAAACCAGATTCTCTGTGTAATATCCATCTTTGTAAGACTGAAATGTCAATGTGGCTGCTGGCTCTACCCACCTCAGCTTCCCAGCATTGTGGTGGTACAAATTACTGCCAGCTCTGGGTCAGGAGCCATGTGTACCATCAACTATCAGAAGCAGTTCTAGCAAAGCAGCGCATAGCCCAGAAACCCTTTGTTTTTGGTTTTTTTTTAACTTGCAAAGGCTAAATCCACCATGCAGCAGAGCAAAGTGCTGCTTGTAGACTCCTCATTCCCGCCACATGGCAGGTCAGACGCACATACCAGAAACCCGCCACAGTAGCTCAAACCAGCAGGATGCCACTAACTTGAGAGAGACAACTAGGAAGCTGTGTTTAGCTCCGTTTTAGAATCTTTTTTCTCAGGTTTTAGGCGGAAACTCTTGCCAACACATAGGGCGCCATTTGTAGTTAGAGTTTTCCTTCCTGGCCCAGTCAGGACAAATCTCTCTTACCCGCCAGTCCCACAGTCGCTCAGATCCAACCAAGAAAGCACACAGAAACTTACATTGTTTAGAAACTGTATGGCTGTGGCAGGCTTCTTGTTATCTACTTCTTCTATCTTAAATTAACCCATTTCTATTAGTCTATACTTTGCCACATGGCTTGTGGCTTACCAGTGTCTTTACATGTTGCTTTTCATGGCGGTGGCTGGTGGTGTCTCCTCCAGCCTTCTACTTCCCAGAATTCTCCTCTCTCTTGGCCTGCCTATACTTCCTGCCTGGCCACTGGCCAATCAGAACTTTATTTACACAGAGCGATATCCACAGCACTTCATCTCTAATACAAAGGGTGACTTAAAAGGTGGAGAGTTTGGTATCAACAACTAAACAGTCAGAAAACCACATGCTTGGATAAGGGACCTAGGGTGATATAAATTACCTCTAGCTGAATCCATTTTCAGATAACATCCAGACTAATCATTTGAAAGTGTAAATCTTATTCTCTCAATCTAAACATTTTGTTCAACCATATCTTTGCAGATATTCGAAAGCAATTTTAAATGAGCTCATGCCACCAACTCTCACTCTAGCTTATCCCTTCTAGTTCCAATGCAATCACTGCATTAAAATTTCAGAAATGCCAGACTCTTAGTGATGCTAAGTTCACTAAGCCCATCCTGTGATAACTTCTGTCTTTCTGTGTATGACTATACATCTCAAACTTTTACTGTTGGATTGTTTCCCTTCTCTTTTCAATGTGTTAGATGTATCATTGTTCCTTCAAGTCCATGGCCTATATACTATCCAGTCCTTCTTCACATTTATGTGCTTGAAACATTCTACTCTGTTTAGAAATTTCATTTCCTTCCCTTCTCCCTGGATGTTACTGTTGGTGGAGTTGGAGACCTTACTGAGCCTCCTACACAGGATCAGCTCACTATGGTTTCAGCAGGTGGAATCAAATGTTGCAGAGGACTAGAGACCCTTGCAAAAATTTTTACAGGAACTTGAGTTTTACTAGGACGGTTACCATTACTGTCAACATGGAATACTCGCATAGTAATATTATACTAGCATTAATCAATCTGTTAATTTCAGCATTTGGCTTATGATTCTTATCTTTTCTGCTTTTGCTCTGTTAATGTCAACATTTCAGCAACTCCAGTGGGTTACCACACTTGCACAACAATATCCAAGACATCGCCTATTATTCCTTCATTTTCATTTGTAAAGTTATCAGAATTTTGATAAATTTTCTTTATGACAACAGAATAAAATTTAAAGCCCTTATGACTCAAATACATGTAAATCCTTAACAATGGAAAATCAACAATGCATTGCAAATTTCTTTCTTTGAAGCCTGTATGAACACAATCAAAGACACTAGCAAAAATACTCCACACTAGATTGACAATCCTGCCATATGTATCAAAGAGGAAACAATTTCTGAAAGCTGGGATACCAGTCTATATTTTTTTCTATGAAACAATGCTATGAACTAGGCATGAAATAAAGGGCTGCATTGGGAATAGGGAGGAGAAAACAAACAAATGTGAATGTGAAAAGGTCCCATTTGCAATTTTCATTCAGGAAATGATGTGTGTTTTCTCTTTTGCCTTTAGCCTCCACTACTGACCTATGCTCCCTGTTTCTCCTGAGCTTCTCACAACAGAGGACGTGAAGGAAAAACAAATTGGGCTTGCGGATGCCTGTTACAAATGCCAGTCTTTCTGAGAGAAATAGATGAGCTGAACAAAATTGCAGGGTTTTATAGATACAATAATTAGTCAAAATTGTAAGCACCTGGTAGTATGTGGGGAAAGAAACTGAAAGTTTGACACTCTCCTGTCACAATGTTAAAATTAAAAGCTGTAAGATATATTTTTAGAAGAAAATTTACAATTAGGAATAAAGCCTTGAAGAAACCTTCTATAAATAAAAATGTAAGTCACAATGTCCTATTGACAATTCCCTATTGTGTATCATTATCACTCATATGCATCATGGTAGAGGTGACCATTTATTGCTTTTCCTTAAAAGAAACACATGGATATATTTTGAGATATGCGATCATGTCACATCTAGTTTTCATTATTTTATTTTCCATCAAACCACCCCTTGCATTTGGTCTAACGTTGAAAATTCTTTCTGAATAGCTAATTGAATGGTCTTCATAAAAGTCAAATGTTTGGGACTAACAATGGAGTCAGTGTAGCTTCTAGCTAGTTGCTTTGTTACTCAGATATTTTAGTGTCATTATTGGGTTAGTACAAATTGAACAATGAAACAAATTTAAATCACTATACCTCCTAAACCAAGTTAAACACAAATGAAACTTTTGTCCTGGAAAGGAGTCTAATTTTTTTCCTTTCTTAGTTTCCACAAATATAATAGAATATTGGGGCCCATTGCGGGCTTCAAGATGATTGTTTGCAATCACATAGACCCATGGACTTTAGATGCTTAAATGAATTCATCAGTTGATTAATGGATATTACCCAGCTATGGAGATGGGGAAGGGCATATAAACACTAATGTAACTCATCAGAAGTGTTACATTATACATCTCCCTATTCAAGAGGGATATGCAAAACCATCAACTTGGAACAAGTCATAACTCTCACATGCCACAGCCTTTTTCTTCAGGTATTACTGTTACAATTTTAGAGATTTTTTTTTTAAATTGTAACCATTAAGTATTAATTTTATTTAATTTTTTCTTGTTTTCTAGAATAAATCTCAAACATGGTAAGGAATGGAATGAAACATTCAGTGATGAACAATCAGATCCTCAGCCATTTCTATTATAACAGAATCTACAATGTGTACACTAGGCTTAAACACTGAATGGACAGCATGACAATTAAAAATGTTTTAGTACAAGAGATATTGCTCAAAACAGAAATTGCAATAGACTGCAAGAGCAATGTTTCAGAACAGCTTTCTTTAGGATTAATGTATTTTAATAAATTATAACTCTAGGGAATATTTAAAATTGACACAATACTCAATTTTAACAAAAAGAACCTTATTTTCTTTGAATTTATTAGACCATGCTTGTATATTTAATAATATTATTAAGATAATAATATTGTCAGAGAAATAATTGAAACAGTTGCTTTAAATGTAGACACATTTGATCAGCTATACTCTTTGACCTTTCATTGAAGAAGCTGTGAGGCCTTCCTAAATATAAGAACATAATTCTGCATCTAGGCCTAAGTAAGTACTCAAGGACAGAAATTAGGCTGACCACATTTTCAAATTATATATGAAACAGTTACAATGCAGGAAACAACAGAAAAAAACTGAAGCAGTTTCCAACCTGGAAATTAAATACATGTCTAAACAAATGCTCAAAAGAGAGAAATTGGAAGTCTTCTTTTATCCTAAATGTGAAAATAAGTAAAAGCCTATGGGAGACATTTCTACATAAGGACAATGTTGGTACCTAGCATCACATTGAACAACTCACACAAACATGAAAACAGCAACACAAACCTACACAGAATCATTTCCTGGCAACTCCGAAGTGAGAATAAATTTAGACTTCAAAATAATAATGAAGTAAGAAAAGTAAATTCACTGAATTGCTTCAAGTAGTTTCCTTGCTCCTCTCCCACTGCATGCTTTTGGCTAACAAGAAGGGCAGCTTAAAAGAAAAATGAAGGAAAAAGAGGAGAGGAGCTAATGAAAGATTAATGCTTTATCTTTTGTTATTGAAAACTGTAAATAGGTGCATTTTATTTCATCATGTCCCTGCAAATTGTTTCTTATGAAGTTACGATATTAACAACAAGATGGAAGGAAATATTAAGGAGGCCGAAGCTCATAAAGGCAAGTGCTACATGTTCTTTCTCACACACAGATGCTACTTCCTAATTTTTATATGCTCGTATTTATATAAGATATATAGAAGATAGGTAACCAGACAGGGACCCATGAGGGGAAAGCCAAGGAGGCTTTAAGATGGAAATGGCCAGAAAATTAATTGAACATATATGATATGGTACTGGAAGAAGGGAGGAGTGGGTTAGAAGAGGGGGGGAGAATGAAAAGAGGAAAGACAGGGTTGATTGTAGGGTCACACACCTAATGTATATGACAATGCCAATAAAAAACATTAAAATTTAAAAAACAATAAAATGCAATGTACTGGAAATAGACATGGATAACAAATATACTCTAAGGAAAAATCACATGAGTCAAATATAAGTGCAACCAAATTACAAAATCATGCTTTGCTTCAGATTCCTATTTGTACAGCTATAGAGCTAGATATTAATTATTTATTTGAAATATCCCCTCATTCTAAATGTCTACAATTTTCTGTCCCCAAGGGTCACGATATTAGAGCTTTTATTTTTGAAGTCAGGTAAAGTGCAGGTTACACTATGTTTATATTCTCTATTCTTCACTCTCTTCCTACTTGTATAGCTGGATGCAGCAGGTTGCTATCACATATGTTTCCACAATGTGCGCTACATCCTGACAGCCTCTACCATAAAGCTTGACATAAACATTTCTGTGAAAATGGTGAAGTCTGGAGATTTGATTGCATTGATCTTCCTAAACTTGGAACTCTTTTAAGCCTGGCAATGGTGAGGCAGCTGACTCATCACAATCTGGTAGGAACAGAGTTCTCAACCAAAGATTCAATTCTCCATATCCACTTCCTGAACAAAATGTGAAATATCTTCAAAACTGACAATATCACATCTCATGAAACATTTTCCTATGTATTTTAAATTTAGATATGACTAGTAAGACAAAGCTTACTTTTACATAATTTTAATTGTTTACTCAATTTTCTCAACATGAATTGTAATATTTTGAAATGTTTAACAAAAATATAAATACAGATTCTATATTTGTAAGGCTTCCAGATACTAAGATTTCTGTTTTATCCTGAACATCAGTCCTTTCATCATTATTGCTCTGTCTACCTTTCTTCATTCTCTGAACTGTCCACTAGGACCACTGGTGGACCATTTTTGTCATTCTCAGAAAAATCACTCGAAGCAGAGGCCCACTTTAACCTCTGCTTATACTTGAAGACTCTGTGATCAGAATCATTGCAAGGTGTCAGAATGGCAGGTATCTGACCACTGAGGCAGTAGTGTAAGGACTCTGCCTCCTACCAACCTACTTCTATCAGAAGTGAATAAAGTTAGTTCTCTGAATACTAAGAGGGAAGATAAACATTCTGGGGCTGCTGTATTGATTTAATGAGGCCAGATGTCTATTTTTACCCTCTTCCTAAAAGTTTTTTCAACCGGATCACTCTAAAGAGGTGTGGTATAGGAGAAAATCTTTGGCCAAAATGCTGTAGTACTCGTTTAAATTTTGTTAAAATGGTAGAGTTTATAGTAAGCAATTACATCACAATGTGGAGCCATGGGAAAGTTCCTAGAGATGACATTTTTATCCCTCATCCTAGCTACATTGGCTAAAGTGATGGTTGCACAGGTATATGCACATCTGCAAGCTCATTAAACATTGTGTGTATGTGTGTGTGCATGTGTGTGTGTGTGTGTGTGTGTGTGAGTGTGTGTGTGACTTGAAATTTCAAGAAAATATTTGATGAAGTAAACAGCAATGTGTTTAGTCAAAGCTTGTACTTACATTCCAGAAATTATCAACTTAATAAGTAACATATATATTATTGTTACATATATTACATAAATATACATAATTATGGTAACATATAATTATTGATAAGATATATCATGGGAGAAATTGTTGCTTTAGATTCTTTTGTTCCTTTAGATTGTTTGCCTGTTATTTTCAGAGTTTGCAAGATGTAGAAGCCACATGTTTATTTATATTGATTCATAATTCACAGAACATTAAATTCACCATTTTGTATATACAATTTAGTGGATTTTAGCACATTCACTAGGTTGCACAGTCCTGAGTGTTATACAGAATATTTTCATCACTCTGAATAGAACCCCACTGAGAATTCCTATTAGCCATCAATTCCAACCCCTACTAATATAGGGTCTGCCTACTCTGTAATCTAGAAGTTGAACTCCTTTGAAACTTACTCATGAGGTAAGAAGAGAAAGCCACTTTACATCCATGCCTGCCACACCTGATTTACTATCAATTTGCTATGAACCTCTTTACCTCTTTGAGACTGAAATCTCATACCTGGATTGCTTCGTCCATCAGTTTTCTAATTTTCTCCTTAAACTAGCACCTTAAACTTCCTTATCCTAGCTCACTTAAAGTACTTACTGTAAGATTCTGTTTTTCACTTCATCTCTCTTCTTGGTGGATTTCAGCCAATGCAAACCTTTTCAGCTTCTATTCTCAGCTTCAGAAATACATTCTCCCTATTCAAGATAACCTTCTGGGTTCATGATCCTGTCTGTTAGTTTTTTGCCTTAAATTTTGAGCTTCTTTTCTTAATGTTTGCTTTTCATTCAGCTTTATAGTTTGTGTATGTCATGTACTCATCATCTCTCTATATACTTTTCAGGGTTCACTTAACAATCCACATAATGACAAATGAATTTATGTAATATATATATATATATTTAAATATGTTTGGTATTATGGAATTGTATTAAACATCTGAAACTCTTCATGGAAGAAGAGAGAAATTTTATATATATCAGATATATCTTCTTAAATGTCAAACCTAAATCACCAAATGCACTTGGATACAAAACATGAATTCTTCTGAATGCAAAATGGATCATCTCCTACCAGTATTCCTGAAGTTTCCTAGGGCTGGAATGGTCACAATAACTAACATATTTATTTCAATTGCCCAAATCTGAAAATTTTAAGGAGTTGTAGTTTCTTCATTCTGTCTACATCATTTTTTATTATTGTTGAACTTAACTTGCTCAAATTCCTTACCTCCACTACTTTATCTTAAGGTTTGTAAGATAACAGAATCTGTCTGTCTTATTATGGTCTCTGGCCTCAAAATTATTAATGTCTTCTAAACTATAGGAAATTATTATTTTGCTAAAAATTATCAATGCTAACATGTTTCAATAAGGTATATCCAATATGTTGAAGACAGAAAACTGCATATGAGGGTTAAGGGATGGCTCACTGGGTAAGTGCACTTACTGTTCTTGTTGAGATCATCGGTTGGATACCCAGAACCCACATGACTACTAAAAATCATCTGTAATTTCAGTTCTGGGATATTTAATGTCATCTTTTAGCTGCTTCACATATCAGACACACACATGGTACACAAACACACATGCAGGCAAACCATAAATACCAATTATATCCATATATAATATATATTATAATATAGTACATATATTATACTACATACTGTAGCAACTGGTGCTTCAGGACAAATGGTCAGCCTTAAAAGACACATACAATAACATCTTACATACTGAGAGCTTTATTGAAGTGTTTAGAGGGTAGAAAGAAAAGGGAGAAATGGTGTAATTTTATTTAATCTCAAAAAATAAAAGATAGTAAACAAAAAAGCATACAATGAGATTTGGAACCAGTATTTTGACTCAAGTGCAATCAGATAATAACTTTGACACTGGATTTCATTTTGAAATTTTAAATTTCAGAATGAATTGATGAAAATCAATAGACTTAAAACAAGAGACTGAGCCTCCCTGCCAACTTTTTAAGTTTATCAAAAGATACAAAATGAAATTGGGTTGATTGCCTAAATGAGGAACAGTGAAAAGATTGCTACTGGGATTGGAAAGCCTGCAGGTGTTTTACAATTTTAATAATTTACGTGGAATAGTGGAAAAGCCTTCTAACCAAGTTATCTTTTTCCCCTCTTTGTCTGGTCCTGCCTTATTTATTCAATGTAATAATGTTGGCTATCATTTAATCAACCTTTTTCTGCTATCAGGAAGCTAAGCAGCTATTGGTTTTTTAAATTAAGGAAAAAATCCTATTCCAATCAAAACTTCTATTAAATGACTTCTTTACATGAATTTCTGAGCAGTATTAATTGATAAAGCAATGGGAGTAATGAAGGAAATTTATTTTTCAGTTTTGAAAATTCATAAAACTTTTCTGAGATTGGCCAATACAGTTTGTGATTTGATTTACAAAGAAGAGTAAATTATTTTCCAGGAAGTACACATGAGTTATGGGAAAACGTGATAGAAAATACCACATGCTTTTTTTCAGCTCAACCTAGTACCTGTTACTATACAGCATATGCTGAAAATTATATACCTTTCATTCATAATTTACTTTTGTTTATGTCAGCACAATTTCTATAAGTTATTAAAAACATATTTCATTTTGGTTTATTGATCTTGCAAATGTGACCAATCTTTTATGTTGAATTCACGGCCCACATGAGTGGGACTCTATTACCAATAAAAAAGAACATCCATTACAAAAAAATAGTCAACACTAAATTCTCTTCTTGGTTAAATGTATTTGGTAGTATGGAATATGTATTAAATATCTGAAGCTCTTAAGGGAAGAAGAGAGAAAAAGGAAACAAACTGAGGCAAAGCTCTTGCAGAGAACTTGGTCTAGCCTGGTACTTAGTACAAAATGGCCAACATCTCTATGTGAATGTAATTGAAAGTCCATGAATACAATAAACATGTGGACTGTGGTGAAAGAACATCTGGATAGAATACATAAGGCTTCAGTTTAACTTTGCTTATTCATATGTATGATCATCAAAATCTCACTTAAATTTTTTTGAGAATCAGTGTGCTATTATGTATAATGTGAAAGAAAATTCATCACTCAACTAATTTTGGTAAAATTCAATGAAGTATATTTTCCAGTAGCATGATAAGCTGAGTATACAGTCACCTCAACAAATTAATGACAGATTATAGCTTTGTTTATACTTTGGGTGATTCCAAAGACTTTCTTCCTTATCCATTGCTGAGTTCTTACCTGGAAACCAGAAGAGAAATTACCAAGAGTCCAAAACAGATTCTTGTGTCTAAAATTTTTATGATACAGATATTTCAGAAATAGAAACTCAATACACATTGAAGAGTACAAATTTAATTCCAAGGTTTGATGAAACCCAGGCAGTAAGATAAGTGTGAGTCAATAAAGAGGAAGTGTTATCAATTAATTATAAATTGACATGCTAAAGAATTCCCTAGGAGATAAGCTTCTGGTCATGCGTGGGAGGGAATGGTTTGACCAGATTAAGTTGAAATGACGTACCCTGGAATTTGGCAGTGCTTCCCTGGGCTTAGGTCCTGAAGTTCATACAAAAGACAAAGCTAGCTGAACATCACCAAGCATCATTCTGTTTACTGTGCACTAACCAGAAGTTTGCTTCCTGAGGCAGATGCAATGCAAACAGCTGCATCAAGACCCTGCCAACATGACTTCTCATGATCAATTGCACTATTGAACTGTGAGCCAAAATAAACATTCTCATGCTAAAATTGCTTCTGTCAGCTCATTTTGCTACAGCAATGAGACACATAGCTAAAGGGAATAACCTGGTAAGAAAAGGGTACTGAATTCAAGAACCCCAGAGGAGAGTCTACTACTGCTACTTTCCTAAGGCATAATTGCTAATTATATTTTAAATACTTACCCTTATAATCACAGATAAGTATGGCTCTCACCCTCATCACCGGAACATCTTTTTCCAGCAGAAAGACATGGTTGCAGAAATCCTGAACTGCTCTAACCGTAGAGCACCACTAATCATGAGGTGCCCAATTGATGCATTAATGTAACCTGTCTACCTAAGACTCAAACATCTTAGAAGAGGGATTGGGAAGATTGTAACAACCAGAGAACCAAGATCAGCTATGTCTTATTTCTATGACAGAGAAGCTGCCTCCATGAAACCTAACAGTTTGGTTGCCTGAACAAGATTTGCGGAATGACACAACCATTTGACATGCTGTCATGGATAAAGGAAATCTCAGAAAGCTCCATCCTTAGATGAAGAGCTCTAGTAGTCCTAAACATATAGCAAATGTACATAGGAACAACAAATGGACTCAGGAGGCTGTGTGTGTGCATGTGTGTGTGTGTGCATGTGTGTGTGCGTGTGTATGTGTGTGTGTGCGTGTGTGTGTGTGTGTGTGTGTGTGTGTGTGTGTGCGTGTGTGTGTGTGTGTGTGTGTGTGTGTGTGATGATGAAAAGGAGGTCTTGAATTTGAGGAGTGGAAGCATAGGAACAGTTGAAGTTGGAAGACAGGTGGAAATAAAGTAAATGTAGTAATTGTGTTTGAATGGAGAGAAAGAGAACAAAGGAGACCTGTTAATTCACTTTTGGGGATCATATGTGGGATGAGGGAGCTCTGAGGCATCTTTCCTGTTTTATTGAAGGATACAGAGAAACTACAGGATTCATGGTAATTAGTTCCTTTAAGAAAAGATCTGAAATTTATTTTTGGTATTTCAAGGGATAATGAAGGGAGAAGGCGGGTAAGACCTCCTTGTATGTTTACAAATGTAATAGTACCATATTTGTAGTACTGGGTCCTCAACCCCACCAATTCCTCATCAACTCTAAAACTTTTCTCCTCTCCTCTTGTCCCTTTTTATGACTTGTTTTTCTCAAGGAAAAGTCTTGCTGTGTACAGTGAGCATGCCAATCGCAGTGATGCAAGCTGATCTTGAAGGTTCAGCATTCCTCCTAGCTTAGTCTCCAGAGTGCCGGGGTCTCAGGTGTGGACTATCGAATCCAGGTCTGCCTTCCAGAACCCCCAAATGCATCTCACCACCTCAAGTCTTTATATTTTGCAGTAGGTAAATTTTTGAACACTATAAATAATTACCAGAGACTTGAAATGTGTAACAGTTTTGGGATATATTTGCATATCTATAAAAGGCTAATGTATCACACTATTTGATTTTCTTTCTTTAAAGAAAGAAATATTTTTCAATATACTTTTATGATACTTTAGTTTGTATGCAGTTGTTCTCTTGTTTTCATTTTTTTTTTATTCTTGTGGAATCATCCAGTTTCTTTTTGGTAGAGGCCATGAGAGACTGAATTAGACTGTTTCATCTTGGAGGGGTTCCACACTCAATTTTTAATAGGCTGCCTGCTCATTTCTTGTTAGTGTAGCATGGATTTTCTCAGACTATTACAATACCACCAGCAGTGACTGCATAGCAGGCTATTTTTGCTGCTCATAGAAATTAGATTTTTCTCCAATTTTATGCATTGCTTTATATATTTTACATGGTGCTCTCAAATCTGCATTGAATAATACCATCCATAAATAAAAGGCAATAACACAATGTGTTCTTTAAGCATCTACCTTCCAGAAGAGCATGATTTTCAGTATTCACCTTTGAATTCCAAGTTAAGGATTCTTTGTCAGAGACATTGCATTAGCAAGTTCCTTTTGTGGCAACATAAACTCTTTTACACTTTGTACACACACCGAGTCTCTGTTATTTATTAATGAAAAATGAAGTAACATCTGAAAAAGTAAAATTAACCAGTGTCAGCACTACATGGAAAAATAACTTAAAGAACAATGTCTAGGAAGCCTTTATAGGCCAAATACAAGATGCATCTTAATGTTTTCACTAGTGTTACAAACTTCTGAAGATATATCCAGCTGCTTCTTAGAAGAGGAGAAAGGTGAGGCCCTAGATTTTCTCTGAATGAATCTGTGTCTTTTGAGCTATAATTCCTCCCTTAGAGACATATCTATTATAGTCGATTCATAAATAGGCTGGCAATGAGTGAGGAACCACTGTAGAAAATCAAAAATGAAGAATGTGGTTATGATACAATTGTTGTCATCTAGCCTACTCTTTTTACTGATGATAGTAATTTAAATAAGTCATGGGGCTGTTACTGCACTGATGTAATAGTCAAATCAGGTTGAAACAGCTCATAAAACTCTGAGCTGCTATTCTGGAACTCCAGCTTTATTATCTTTATCCATTGATTCATTCAATCCTGAATTGTTTTTCAGTGTTAGCGTTGTTGGTAATAAAACAATAGAAAACAGTGATGGATTCTGGACATAAAGCAACAGAAAACAGTGATAAATTCCATGTTTTTATTTTTGTGATTTGTTCGGTATAAATTTTCCAAACAGTGAACACATTTTAAAATACGATATGATGATTATCAGGGTGGGAAAGAGTAGGGGAAGGGGAAGCTTTTGGTTGTGTGCTGTGCTGCACTGCTCATTATTGGAAGCAGAAGATGGTTTTACTCATGTTAAGCACGTTTGACAAGACACCTGAATGAAATGAGGAGACAAGCAGTGTAGATATCAGGTCAAGTACATCTGAAAACATGCAAACAGCAAGTGGAAAGACTAGTAGTTCAGGGGACCTTAAGAATCAGAATAGCCTAATGTAATGGAGTGGTTGTATATTGAGGAAGTTCATAAATTAGCTTTGGGGCAAGTAAGAATTTTCACACCTAGCAAACTTGTAAAACACATGACCATGGGCCTGAGAAAGATTATTTCAATAAACATAGGTGGTAAGAAGAACCGAAGTTTCTGTGTTGCACAATTTGAGCTCAAAAGGTCTATTATCAGGGATGACAATAACAAGTTATTAAGAATATCAAACCATGAGGACACATATAGACTAATAATAAAACTAAAGATTTCAAAGTCTCTTGTCAGTAATAAAAACTCTATTATAGATGTGTATAATCCAACAAAGAAAAAAATGAAAGGGGATGTGAACTCAGGCAAAAATACTTAAGAGATAAGGATATGGAGATATATAAAAATTGAAACTCATAAGTGATGCAGGGTTTGAAGGAAGATGGAAAATAACATCACAGAATGAAAGCACAGAAAATCTTGATGATGAAATAATGTATTATACAATGCTGATCAGATGGGAAACAAAAGCCAGTCCTGTGGTCTTCTCAATATTATTTTAGTCAGGTGTCAGATGAACAGCTCATTAAAGTTACTCAAGAGTCATTGAGATATCTGATTCATCAATTCTAATGATAACATCTAGAAAGATGGAAAGATGTCAGGATGGGACTCAATCTGAAGGTATCAGAGAGTTTACCTGAGAAAAGTTGAAATGCTAAGGGTCAGATTCATTTACACAGGAAGCAGGTATTTAATACTACCTCCACCATATAAACATAGATAAACTCATACAAGAGTAACAACAAAAATAAAACCCAACCAAACAAAACAGAATAAGTTTAACTTAAACCACCTAATGCTTGGAGCAATTTATAAAAAGTATAACAAAGAAATAATATAAATTTGAAAAAAAATCCTCAAGGAGAGTAAAATTTGAAACTTTGTATTATAGGAACAACAAAATTTTGACACTGAAGTCAACCCAGAAAATTAAAGTGAGTGAAAAAAATCATACATCATTTTACCTCATGGAAAAAATTTCTGTGCTAGAAAATGGTGTTTCATAAGCTTCAAGGCAAACTAAGTGATTAATTCTATGCTCTCTGTATCCCAGAACATAAAGTCAGAAAGATTTCTTGATGTCTATGTGTGAAATATGAAATTGTGTGGGTATTCTGTGCTATTCTTATTTACCTTCCTTTTGTTTCCTTATGAGCAGGCAGAGAGGGCCTTCTAGTTAGATCTCTAATACCTAAAACAGATATTGACCAAAAAAAAGTGTTTAATAACATAGTATGAGGAAGTAGACAGTGTCATCTTTGCCTAAACAAATATTTCAGGTCAGTTAAATTTTATGATATTCATATACAGTTGGTATAATATATCCGTATTAATTATATCTCTTGTGTCTGTAAGAAAACATCTAATTGAAACTACTTAAAGAAGGAGTGAATTATTTGAGCATAGTTTCTTAAGAACCTTTAGTCCTTTGGTTCATAATTCATATGCTTTCATTCCTTTGGTTATTTGTCCCTGTGTTTTTTCCAATCTTGGTCTCAACAATTCACGCTCTTACAGTCCCTCCTCTTTCTCGACAGTTGGACACTTGGAGCTCCACCTGGGGCCTGGCTGAGGATCTCTGCATCCACTTCCATCAGGTATAGGATGAGAGTTCCAGCACGACTGTTAGGGTGGGTAAGTGAGACAATTGAAAATGGTGAAACAACTAAATTTGTATTGCTTTTGCAGAGTACCTGAGGTTGATTTTGAGAAACTGTATCAGGTAGCTCACTGCCAAATGTAATGCCAGCTCCAGGGAGATTGAATATTTCTGGCCTCCCTAGGCACCTGAAGTCATACACACACACACACACACACACACAGAGAGAGAGAGAGAGAGAGAGAGAGAGAGAGAGAGAGAATTAAAAACAATAAAATTTATATTATTTCTAAATGTAGAAAATAAACACATTGATATACAGTATATATATTGTCAGAATTTTATGTAAGCTAGAATAAATTACAATAAATTTAAAATCATTGTGGTATCTCCAACAAAAAATTAAAAAGTGTAAACTTACTTCCCCCCTTTTCCAATTACATTTTTCAGTTATAAAAATAACTATTGAACATTCAATTTTGACAAAATTCTTAACAAATTAAAAGACTTCTTTAACCTGGTAAGACACATTGGCACTAAGAGTCATAGGCAAATGCAATATATTAAAGGTGTTTTTCTATGGGCAGTTACAAAGTAAGGCTGAATATTAACATTATATGAGAGATATACAGAGAAGAAAGAAAAATAGTTCTTAGAAATAGGAAAATATGTTGGTGCTCTCATTATTAGAGGCATGGCTGAATATATGAAAAATCAAAATAACAAAAATAATAAATGTATTCAATGTTAAGTCCAATAGAATTTTGGTTTTATTCAAAAGCTGCAATTCAATAATAAATTTGTTTTAAAAATATATAATAAAATTTATATATTCCATGGAATGTAATACATTGGAAGCTATCCATAGTCTCTACCCAGAATACTTTATCAACATTTTTGAGAAAATCTTAAGGTATGCATGCCATGTTCTGCATTGAAATCTTGATTTTATGATGTTTAACTTCCCTTCAAATTGACCTGTTGATTAACATAAGCTACTTCATAGATTTTTTAATGAATTGTGTTAATAACTAAAAATTGTTTTTAGTATTTTTAGTAGCTTATAGTTTTTTTTCTGTGGGGTTGAGGCCTCTTGGATGTTTCCTTTCCTACTTTGACATATTTATTGGTATTGTCCTTGTTCACCTCATGTTTAAAAAGTTTGAACTTTTAAAAAAATCTTTTATTTATCATGTTTAATACTTTCCAATAAATTCCTTCTATGTAGAGTTTTCCCTCTTTACTTAACTCAGGCAAAGCTAATCCCACCACTAGCCTTATGGCTATACTGTGACTAAGTGTATCAAACCTTAGTAAATAGCTGACAGCTAGTTTTGGTTTATGCAGAGGTGTGTCATTAAATGACTCTAATACTAGAAATTATGATCTGGTTTTCTTTTATATCTTTGCTTTCTAAAATATATATCAAAAGGCATAATAATACCCTAGATGTGTCCTATAAGTATTTGTGGAAAAGAAGATCAATAGTTGAATATAAAATAACAAGTAACAATAACCAAACCAGGAGAACCACAGATAAGTCCAGTCAGAGCCCCAGTGGGCCAGACCTATAAGTATATAACTTTCAGACTTACTTTTCTTGGAGACATATTTCCTTGTCATTTAATTGTTTTGACTTTAGTGTCTATAAATACTTAAAAATCTATTCAAATAAATGCAACAAGTCAATATAACTTAATTTATTCTCATAATTTATCTTAGTACCCTGTATATGTTGTTCTTTCTTAGTAATATTTGTTTGGTGATATTTAATAACGTTTTAATACACAGTTACTTAAAAAGGTTAAATTTATCTTCAATTTCACCCATCAGCGAAATGCATCATTTTGTGTTTGTATATAACATCTTGTGACCAACATCACCAAAATTAATTAATTAAGATTTTTCTCTCTTTCCCTTATCCACAATTTCTAGTTATCAACTCTGTTGTAATTAATGATCAACAGGTTAGTTACAACCCATCCCCAACTGTCACATATCTATGCTTACTACTGCTCAGGGATTATCATCTAAATTACTAACAATATTACCCCAAACACTTAAAATTTTCATTATGTCCTCAATTAAAAATAAACAATTCAATGACACTATCTTGGCATTGGAGAATGTCAGCTCTGGCATCTATACTTCCTATTTTGACTTTTTCCCCATGTTACATATAATATTTTGATTCCAGATACTTTAAGTTTTATTCATTCCTGTTCCAGGCTTTTTCTTTTGGGCTACTAACTGGCTCCTAAATCATGACACAAAGACTTATTATTACTTTTGGGTACTCAGCCTAGCTTAGGCATGTTTCTAGTCTTTTAAATTAAACTATCCTGTTTCTATTTATCATACTTTGGCCTTGGGGGCTTACTATCTTTCTTCTGCATATCTTACTTTCAATGTTTCTCTATGTTTGCCTGGCTGGCCGCTGCCTGGCTTCTTGTCCCAGGCATGTCCCTCATTCTCTTTGTTACTTTTCTTTTAGGAATGCCATCTTTCTCTGACTAAAATAATGCAACCACACTTCCCAATACCACTATTTCCATGAAGTTATTGAATGACTATATTTTAGAAATAACCATTTGTAAATCCCCTTATCAATTTGTATGTGTCAAAATTGAAGCATTTGACATTCAATATGATTTACTATAACCTTTTCTTTTTTGCTAACCATGAGAGAATCGAGTAAATGAGTATAAAATCTCCATATATAGTCCCTATCTACCACAATGCACTGATATAATAATGTGCTTACTGGTCATTGAGTAGCTGAATTTGTACAATTTTTGTTCTGTTCTGGTTTAATTTTGGTTATAAAACTGAAAAAAAAATAACATTTTTCTAAATAGTGGATATTTTTGTCTTTAATTTAATTTTATTGTACAAATATTGTGTTGTTGACTCACAAGAAAAAATGTATTTAGTGCTTTCTCATTTAATCTTATCTAGTACAATTCTTGCAGAATGATAGTACTCTCATATGATTTATGAAGCCATATTTATCTCATGTTTCACATCCTAAATTTGGGAATTTTAGAGTAAGTTATATAAGGTTTTAAGACATGAAATGAAGGTATTTGATCTGACAGCTTTGATTATCTATCATTTAGGAAAAATGACCCTGCCAATCCACCATACATGCCACAGAATATATTAACCAGTATGTTTTGTATTTGTCATTCTTTCACATTTCTTAGGTGAGTGCTATTTATTCTAGAGACTCTATTCACTGCTATTTGTCATATAGGCTTATGGAAACAATCATTCCATGATTTATAAGAGATCTCAATGGTAGTGATAAATTTAAAATGAACTAATATTCTTACAAATAATTCACAAGTTAATCTGGGCAGTGGTGGCACATGCCTTTAATCCCAGTACTTGGCAGGCAGAAGCAGGTGGATCTCTGTGAGCTTGAGGCCAGCCTGGGACACAGAGGGAGTTCCAGGAAAGGTGCAAAGCTACACAGGAAAACCCTGTCTTGAAAAGATATAAATAAATACATAAATAAATAAATACATAAATAAACAATTCACAAGTTAAAATAATATTAACAGATAGAGAAGGAAATTTCTGAACATCAGAGTTCTTGATATCCTATGGGAACAATAAGACTCCCTAGTAGATATGTGATCCCCATATATCTTGTATTTATTCTTTATTGCATGCCTTTGTGTCTCCCCATATAATTCCAGAATTAATCTGTCATTCTATGCTTTATACTCTTGAACTTTCTTTACATAATTCTTCTTCCATTTACAAAAATTGCTACAAAGCAATATTAAATAAAATAAAGTTTATTTAACACATGTAGTGTGTTGCTGTAACAGTCAATGTGATAGTTAAGGCAGTTCTAAACAACTAATAGGTAGACAGTTTATATAGAATGGACGCATTGTAAAAGGGAATTATTTAACTCATAGAATGGGATGAGTTGACACAAGTTTCCACCATGTCAGTCAGACTGTCAACAGGGAGAGGAATACCAGGGGCCAGAGAGACTGAGAAAGTAATTAACTGATTTCTGTAATTAGAATGTGAAATATGCCTAATAGGCCGATGTTGAAACACTTGGTCCTTGCCTAGAGACCTTGTTTTATGGTTTAGAATCTTTAGAAGATTATGTCTATTTGGAAGAATAGGTAGTTGTAGTGACACTTGAGATCTCATAAACTAGTTCCACTTTCTTTCTGAATGCAGATGCCATGCCTTTCCTGCAATGATGACTCTCTTCCTTGTTCAAGTGGGAAATGAAATAAACACTTCTTTCTGTGCTTTTTTTTTCCATCAAGTATTTTGTTACAGCAATAAGAAAAATAATGAACATACTCTTCCTTTGAAAATTTTCATCTTGGACTCCCCATTACTTCTTATATGCATATTTTAAGAAATTCTCTATTTATGACTGTGTTTTCACCTTATAAACCTAGTTTCTATAGCATTTTTACAACACATATTGAGATTTAATTTGTCTTTAGTTAATTCAAATTATTTTCTAAAATTTTGGTATTCAAAAACGTTTTTCAATTTTATACTCTTTAGGGAAAGTCCTGAGTTACTCATGGGCTTGTATGTTCCGTGGAATCTATCTAACTAAACAAAGGGAAATGACAGCAAATGTTGAGGGGCAGTTTGTCACCATGTATCTGTGTTGAGGTGGCATAGAACTGTCAGTAAGTGGGACCAGTTTATAAAACTTCAAGGCCAATCACAGTTAACTATTCTTCAAGGTAGACTTCATCATCTAAAGACTTTCTTTTTCAGCCCTGCCCCCCTTGGCTTAAAGAGCTTTTTATTTCCAGAGTAATTACTGCTTGGTTGTTTTTTATTCCTTTTATTGAAAATAGACTCTTTTTTCAGGCAATATATCCTGATTAATTTTTCCTCTCACTACTCCTAATTCCTCCCCACCAAATCCTCCCTCCGGACCACTCCTTTTCCATCCCTTATAAGACAAAAACAGGCTTTGGAAGGATAACAATAAAACATGACAAAATAAAATATAATGAGATAAAACAGAAACCATCATATTATGACTGGTCAACATAAACCAAGAGAAGTAAAATCACTCCAAGACCAGGCCCAGGATTCAGAGATTCACTCATTCTCACACTCAGGAGTCCATAAAAATACTAAGCTGAAAGCAACAATACATATGCAGAGGGTCTTGAGCAGACCACCTTGACTCTGTGCTGTCTGCTTTAGTCTCTGTGACTTCATGCTCAGTTGATTCAGATGTCCTTTCTCTATTGACATTCTCCATCCTCTCTAGCTCTTTATACTCTTTCTGACTCCCATGGATTCCCTGAGCTTTGAGGGCATGGATTTGATGGAGACATCCCATTTATATGTGTGTGTTCCAAGAACTTGCTCTCTGTGTACTGTCTGGCTTGGATCTCTGCATGTCTTCCCATCTGCTGCAGGATAGAGATTCTCTGATGATGACTACATAAGGTACCAACTTATAAGCATATCATAATATCATTAGGAGTTACTGGTTGTTGTTTTTTGTTGTTGTTATTTTTGTTTTGACCTCTGGTATTTAGTTCTACCCCAGGTCTCTGGGCCATCTAGTCTCTGGTTCCTGGTCACTCAAGTAGTGTCAGGTATGGGTTCCCTCTTAGGATTGTGCCCTAAGACCAATCAAATGTCCGTTGGATACTCCCATTTCAGTACTACTGTTGCCCTAGCATATCTTTTGAGTGAGACAGACTGTAGATCAAAGGTTTCTGGCTGAATTGTGTGGTGGTTTGAAAGAAAATGACCCCTAAATATAGTGGCAGTAGTAGAGGGTAGGGCCTGATTTGAGTGGGTGTGGTCTTCATGGAGGAAGTGTATCACTAGGGGTGGGGGTGGGCTTTGAGGTCTCTTTTCTCAAACTTCATTCAGTGTGACGGTCATTTGACTTCCTGCAAGAGGTAGCACTCTCAGCTCCTGCACCACATCTGCCTACTGCTGCCGTGCTCTCTGTCATGATGATAATGGACTGAACCTCCGAAAGTTGCACCCCAATTAAATCTTTTCTTTATAAGAGTTGCCTTGGTCATGGTGTCTTTTCACAGCAATAAAAACCCTAACTAAGGCAGTTGGTGTTTAGAGTTCTCTTTCAGTATCATTCAGAGTACTTCCCACAGCAAAGCATAGGAGTGAAGGCTCCATGTAGGAGCCAGTTCTACTTCTCTGTATTCAATGTATTCTGTGGGTGCTGTCCTCAGCAATGGGGCCCAGCTGTCAGTTTGCAGAGAGCCTCCCATTATCTTTTCAACACCTTGGCTTTTTTGGGAGGGTTTCACATAGGACCCCATGGGTCAACAACTCAATTTAATTACAACTCAGTTCCACTACAGGAAGACCTGTTTAGTGAAAACAGATGGTCATTGGGACTCCATCTCTCTCATTACAAGAACTCATATGGATCACATTCATATACTTTAGGAAATTTTTACTGAACCAGGTTCTCTATCATTCCTTAAATGCCCCTCAATTCCATCTGTCTCTCTTGTATTATTTCCCTCAACACTATCTCCCCCAATACACCTGAACCTCCCATTCCCATCCCATCTGTCCCTAATCACCCATAAAATCTATGGTATTTCCCCATCCTAGAGAGACTCATATGTTCCCCCTAGTCCCTTTCTCTATAACTAACCTTTCTGGACATACAAATTGTAAGTTGGTTATCATTTACTTAATGTATAGTATCCACATATAAATGAATACATAGCATATTTATGTTTCTAGGTCTAGGTTATCTCACTCAGCATGATTTTTTCCTAGTTCCATTTAATTGTCTGCAAATTTTATAATATATTTTAAATAGTTGAATAAATACTCCATTATGTAAATAAACCACATTTTCTTTATCCATTCTTCTGTTGAGGGATATCTAGGTTGTATCCAATTTCTGCCTATTATGAATAGAAATCATGGTTTAGAAAGTGTCCTTGTGGTAGGATAAAGTGTCCTTTATATATATTTCAAAGTGTGATACAGCTGAGTCTTGAGGTAGATCAATTCACAACTATCTGAGGAACCGCCATATTGATTTTCATGGTGGCTATACAAGTTTATACTCCCATCAGCAATGGATGAATGTTTTGCTTATTTTGAACCATTGCCAGCATGAACTGTCCCTTGTGTTATTGCTCTTATCCATTCTGACAGGTGAAAGTTGGAATCTCAAATTAGTTTTGATTTGCATTTCCCTAATGGCTAAGGATATTGAACATTTTCTTTAAGTGATTTTTAGCCATTTAAGTTTCCTCTACTGAGAATTCTCCATTTAGAATTGTTCTCAATCATAAAAATGGATCATTGTATTTTTTCAATCTAGTTTCTTGAGTTCTTCATATATTTTAGATATCAGTCCTCTACAGGATGTAGTGTTGGTTAAAATTTCTCATTCTGTAGGCTGCTGCTTTGTTCTAAGGCAGTATCTTTTTCATTTCAGAAGCTTTTCAGTGTGTTGAGATCCCACTTGTTAGTTGTTGATCTTAGTGACTACATGATTGGTGTTCTGTTCATGAGGTCTTTTTCTGTGACAATGAGGTCAAGGCTATTCCCTATTTTCTTTTATTAGGTTCAGTGTATGTGGTTTTATGTTTCAGTGAGTGATCTGACTGCTTAAGTTTTGTGCAGGGTGGTAAGTATGGAACTATTTGCATTCTTTTACCTGCAGACCTAAAATTTGACAAGTACCATATATGAAAATGGTGTCTTTTATCCATTGTGTATTCCGGGCTTGGAACTATTGGCTTGCATAAACTTCCTTTATGTATGTATATTGCATCCCTAATTTCTCCAGGACTTTTTTTTATGGTGGAGTGTTAGATTTTCTTAAAGGTTTTTTTCTGTATGTAATGAGATTTTCATGTTTTTTTCCAATTTGGTAGGGCACATGTTTTTAAAGTATGTCACTATGATTCTTTGGTGTCTGTTACATTCTCTATCTCATTTCTAATTCAGTTAATTTGTATATTATCTCTGAAACTTTTAGTTAATTTGAATAAGAATATTTGCTGTTATTTATTTCATCAAAGAAGTATCTATTTATTTCATTGATTGTAGTTGGGGTTTTCTTTGGACTACCAACCAGCTCCAAAATAAAGACAGGGAGACTTATTATTAATTATGAATACTTGACCTTAGCTTAGGTTTATCCCACTAGACCTTCTAACTTCCTTTAACCTCTTCTATTCACTATGTTGGACCTTGGGGATTTTTACCCTTCTTTCCTTCTGTATGTCCTATTTTGTTGCTTCCTCTGTGTCTGGCTGTTTGGCCCCTGGCATCTCCCTGGTGTTTCTTTTTCTCTCATCCCCCAAGCCTAAATTCATCCTCCTACTTACTCTGCCAGGGTGGAAGGCCTGCTTATACCTCCTCCTTCACTACTGGCCATTCAGCTTTTTATTAGACCAACCAGGTGCCTTAGGCAGGCAAAGTAAAATAGTAGTACATAATTACATAATTAAACAAATACAACACACCTTTACATATTTAAAAAATATTCCACAACATAGACAAATGTAATACATCTTTACATAGTTAAACAAATGCAACACATCTTTGTATAGTTAAACTAATATTCCACAATTGATTATCTATATTGTTGTTGTTGTAGTTGTTTCCATTTTATTGATTTCAGCCCTGTGTTTAATTATTTCTTACAATTTATTCCTCTTGGGTATAATTACTTCTTTTATTCCAGAGCTTTAAGTTGTTCTGTTATCTTGCTAGTTTGAGATCTTTACATTTTTTCCTCTCTCTCTCTCTCTCTCTCTCTCTCTCTCTCTCTCTCTCTCTCTCTCTTTCTCTCTCCCATTCCCTCTCTCCTTTTTTCTTATCTCATGTGTGTACTTAATGCTATGAACTTGTCTCTTAGAAGAACCAATTTCATTGTATTGCATAAATTTTGTTATGCTATGCATTCATGGTAATTGAATTCTAGAAAGTCTTTAGTTTCTTAATTTCTGTTTTGATGCATTTTTCATTCAATAGTGAGTCTTTCAGCTTCCATGAATTTGTTTTTGTCAATATCTATCTTTAATCTGTGGTCCTCTGATAGGATGCAGGATGTTATCTTTCTTTTCTTGCTTTGTGTTCAAGCATATGGAAAACTTTGGAGAGCTTCCATGAGGTTCAGAAAAGCAGGTATGTTCTTTTGTATTCAGGTGAAAGGGTCAATTTTGCTTACAACATCTGTTAGCTCCAATAATTCTGTTGAGTTGTTGTCGGAGAGCATGTCTGTTGGTGAGAGTTAGGTATTGAAATCTTCCACCATCAGTGTGGGGGGGGTCAATAGATGATTTAAGTGGTAGTAGTGTTTCTTTTACCAAATTGGGTTCCCTTATGTTTGGGGCATAGATGTTAAGAATTAAAATGTCATCTTGGTTAATTTTCCTTTGTTGAGTATGAAGTGTCCTTCCCTGTCCCTTTTGAATACTTTTGGTTTGTAATCTGTTTTTGTTAGATGTTAAAATGACCAACTCACTTCTCAAGTACATTTGCTGGAAATATCTTTTTCTAACTTTTCACCCTGAGGTAATGTCTATCATTGATATTGAAGTGTGTTTCTTCAATGCTGCAGAGAGATGGATCCTGCTATCACATCTGTTTTGTTAATCCATTATTTTTAACTGTGGAATTGAGATTATATATATATTGAGATATGTCAATGACCAATGATTATTGATTCCTGTTATTTTGTTGTTGTTCTAGTGGTGTGTGTGTGTGTGTGTGTGTGTGTGTGTGTGTGTGTGTGTGTATGAGTGTGTGTGTGTTTCCTTTCCTTCAATTTTTTGGTGTTATTATTTAAAACATCTATGCAATTATATCATCTTTTTTTGTTTCTTTATTACTAACTATTTTACCTCCACCATGTCAAATTTCTATATATTTCTAAAAACCTGTTATAATTTTATCACTGCAGAACTATACATAGTTAAAAAGAATGCTCTAAACATAATCATATAATTCTCAGAAAGTCTCAGCACAATTTTAAATGTATTGAGATAAGTATTCACACACATAGTTCATTTTCCTTTGTTCATTATAAGCTTATTCAGGATAGAGACCATATTTTATAACATACATCATGTCTAGTCACTGTATAAGCACAATTTTTTATATAATCTGATAGCATTGACAGCCAACCCAGCAAGGTTCAGATTTGCTGAAAATATGGATTAAGGGAGAACCTATTATAAAAATATACAATTCATCTTGTCTTTATTAAGTGTGAATATAAATTTGGAAATTAAGCCAGCTTTTCAAAGGCTAGAAATATGGCTGAACATGTAAGAGCCTCTTGCAGAGGACACACACAGGTTCATATCTCGGCATACAGATAGCGGCTCATACCCATCCATAACTCTAGTTCCTGGAGATCCGAGTCTCCATTCTGCTTCTATGGGAACCAGGCACACAAACAGTGCACATACATACATGTAATTAAAATATTCATATACAGAAAATAAATGAATATAAATGGATAAATAAATGAACATAAAAATTACTTCCTATAGGAAATTTTTCTTTTCTTCTGTCTGGTTCAGATGAGGCTAGCCATAACCTGGCTGTGAAAGCAAGGATGATGTTGGAGTCCTGATCCTTCTCCTTGTACTTACATGCTGGCCTTACTCACAGAAGACCTGTACTTGTCTACCATCCTTCCTTTAAATACCTCATAGCCTGTGTGAGAATATGCTTAAGATTGCTTTTCATTTTCAATATAATACCAATACTTTACAACTACTCACGTTTAGACTAACCAATTATTCAGAACTACATTATTAGAAGATTTTTTCCCCCTTAAAATTTCTGAATCCTCTGGCAAATGAAGATAATGGCAAAGAGGAGTTGTTCACTGGAGCATTGTGTTTTAATCTCTCACCTTTAAATGACTTTCCTAAATTAATCTGGTTTTTACTCAAGTGAAGGACATTTTTGCTCTTCCAATTATTTTAATTTTTTTAAATCAAAATATAACACACAATTTGCCAATTCCTTTCCTTCCTCCAAGCCTTCCCATGGACTGCCCCTTGCTCTCTTTCAAATCCATGGCCTCTTTTTCTTCAGTTTTGGTTACACACACACACACACACACACATTCCTAAATATAGAAATAGAACCAGTCCAGTCTGTATAATGTCACTTGATGTACATTTTAGATTTATTCTATAATTATAAAATTCTAGAATTCTTAATCAAGACTTTTAAGACATTAAAACTTTAAAAGCATGAGTTTGAGTTTTAAAACAATACATATATCAAATGTAAGCTACTGAAATTTGTAAAATTTTCATCTATTTTTAGGTTTATAAATATAAGAGATTAATCATAGTTCAATTTTTTTTCATGTTTCTAATTTCACTTTCTAATTGGTCATTAAAGAAATTCCTCTTGTCTGAGGTTTCTTTTTCCTTTTTCTTTTCTTTTTTCTTTTTCTGGTTTTTCTAGACAGGATTTTTCTTAGTGTAGTTTTTGTGCCTGTCCTTGATCTCACTCTGTAGACCAGGCTGGCTCACTCAAACTTGGCTGCCTCCCAAGTGCTGGCATTAAAGGTGTGCACCATCACCACCCAGGTAGAGGTTTCCTGATATATGGCAGTTTTAATAGTCTGGAAAATATTCACTAATATTAAAAATCCTTGCAGTAATTTGTTAGTAATTTTGTTCTTTAGAATATGTCAAATATTATCAAATATCTTAGAAAGTACTAAATATAACTGATATCACTATGTTTAAAATATTTTTTAATAATAATGATTTATCCACCAATACATGCTTAAACCGTCATGTGGCTGCTGGGTTAAAGAAAGAAAGGTGATCTACAGTTCTTTGCAGTTTGAAAACTAGCCCCTATCAATGCTCAACTCTCTGACAGCCATAGTTTTGAGAAGCTTTAATGTTTCAATTACAAATTAAGTGTTGCTGTATTACCGTTTTACTAACACATTTTAGTAAAGTTCTTAATCGCTCAAAAAGTAATAATGATATTTTAAATAATTCAAATTTAAATTGTAACCAGAAAGTTCCATTCTTTCTGATTGGTGATTCGTTGTGGTTAGGTCCAAACAAGTTGGACCTATATTAAATGATGTTTTCATTTACTGGAATAAGTGTTTATTTCAGCTTACAACCTTAATTTCAACATGTAGGAAAACTAAAGCAGAAACTCATAGCAGGAATCTAGAGTGTAGTTAAAGAGTTTCTCTCACAGTCCCACCAAACCCCTGAAGTCCTGCAGCCCACTTATAAAATAAACATACAGACATTCATATTATTTAAACTGCTTGGCCATTAGCTCAGGCCTACTATTGTCTAGCTCTTACTTTTATATTTAACCCATTTCTATTAATCTATACTTTGCCACGTGGCTTGTGGCTTACTGGTGTCTTTACATGTTGCTAGTCATGGAGACGGCTTGCAGTGTCTCTTTTCAGCCTTCCTGTTCCCAGCCTTCTCCTCTTCCTTGTCCCACTTACCTTATCCTTCCTGCCTGACTACTGGCCAATCAGTACTTTATTTATACAGAGTGATATCCACAGCACTAGAGACCAGGACTGAAATAGAGACCCTGAAGAACATGACTTACTGCTTGCTTTTGGGCTCATTCACTTAACTTTCCTATGCTATAGTAGCTAGGTCCATTTTCCTAGGGATAATACCACCCACAGTGGGCTGACCCCCTCTATATTAATTATCAATTAAGAATATGCCCTATAGACATGCTCACGGGCCAATCCAAAGGAGACAATTCCATATGTCAAGTTGAAAACTTGAAGCTATGGCAGATGACAAATTTTATCTCATTTAAAAGTTGATTTCCCACTTCCCTTTCTTTCCTCCAACTCCTTCTATGGACTTCCCTCCCTGATATATCTCCTCAATTAATGGTCTCCATTTCTTTAATTGTTGTGATATATATATATATATATATATATATATATATATATATATATTATTCCTAAGTGTATAAATACAACATTCCAAATCTACATAATGTCTCTTGCATGTATGATTTTAGGGCTAACCCTTTGATATTGGAAAATCAATTGATGTGTGCTTAAGAAATTCTCTCAATGTGATTTTTACTTTAATATAAAGTGAGTGATACATTTGTCAAGCATTATCTAAAACATAGCTGGAAATTAAAATAATATTAAAGAAATAAGAATATTCTTATTTATTAACATATATTTGTAGATTTGGACATTTTCTATATTAATTATTGAAAAATACATCATCATTTATATAAAATCCATTCAGGTAAATAAAAAGTGGTATCAGAGGATTAATTTTAGTATTATCAAAGTAAACCTATGATGAGTTTTAGGAGATAGATTATCAGATTATCCTAAACTAACTCATAAATTTTGGACATACATATATGTAATTAGGAGAAAATATGAGTATTAATTAAATTATGCATTACTCACCTGAGATTATGTAAATTACAATGGCATTATATAGTAATGTAAACCTTCATTGATTCTGTATGTTTGATATATTTATAAATATTTATTAAAATTAGGTAAGTAGCTATATTGAGTATTTATTAACATGGAAGCTATGTTAATATGCTTTTGAAGTCAGAGAAAATATTAATTTTAAAAGAAAGAGAATTAGTTAAAATTTGAAAATATAAAACACATGCAAATTTAAAACTGACTAAAAATACTTTGTAAACGTTTAGATGATGTACTTTATTGATTGTCATTTTATCTTACATCAAAAATGTAGCTCAATGAGAGAAGTCATCTTGGTTTCTTGAGGTTAATACATGTCTAAAACATACAATTCCTTATATTGCAAACTTAAAAGAGAAAAGAGTATCCCTCTATCCAACTTGGAAGCTGATCAATGAAACATTTGAATGATGTTCTCTACTGTATACATTTTGCACTCTGATGTCTCACTGAGGGTGCACACATAGTAAATACTTTGTACTATTTGCTGAAGTCATTATTTCACTACTTTAAATGCTCAGTCTTCTCAGATTTAAGAAATTTCACGAAAAACTTACCTGTCTGACATTGTCAAATTAAAAGAAGTACCTTAACTCAATATTCTGTATGTACATTATAATTCTCGGAGATCTACATTTTATTTAACATAGATCTACACTTATTACCATTTTCTTTTTTAATAGAGCTAGTGATTCATACTTATACATTTTGAAGTAAAGTTATCACCATTCAGGTAAGATGCTAGGAAGTTCCATTATGAGTTCTATCATTTTGCTTCACTTGACAGGAAAAAAGAAGAAAATAAAGTAATAACACAGAACTTTGAAATAAGATTTGGATTCATGAAAGAAACTACTTTTGAGAAGGTCACAAATGCCTCTTTGGTTCAGTAGAAGACTGAAGCACAAATGGGAAAAAATAAATGACACCAGTCTCCTAGTTAAAGATGACTCTTGACAGCATTTATGATTGACACTTTCTTTAGTGTTCTGTGCCTCAAAATTCTTAAATTGTTCCTGGATATTTGTCAGTTTAGAATAATTGTGTAGAAAAAAGAAGAATATTTGAGATTATTATAGCATCTATATATAATATTTTATGTGTCTATATTCAATCATTGGTAGGATTGTCAATTTTTGAGATATAGTCTACCAAGAACTGGAACTAATAGTGTTGAATTGAGACTATCTATTTGGCTTGGTAGGCAAACACAAGTTCACACACACAATAAAACTTTGTTTTTAAAAAACAGTAAAATATTCAGTTTTCAAGATATTTAAATCTTTAAAAATAGTAATATTTTGTCCATAGTGCATGAGCTGGCTGTTTGGAACCTGAGGCTTATGCAGGGACACTTTGCTCAGCCTGGGAGGAGGGGACTGGACCTGCCTGTACTGAATCTACCAGGTTGAGCTGAATCTCCAGGGAGTCTTTGCCCTGGAGGAGATGGGAATGGGGGGTGGGCTGGGGGAAAGGCTGGGTGGGGAGGCAGGAGGGGGGAGGGCAGGGTAATCCATGGCTGATATGTAAAATTAAATTAAATTATAAAATAAAAAATAGTAATATTTTTCTTTTGGTTTTACTGAGATAGGTTTCTCTATGTAGACTTGGCTGTCCTAGAATTTATTTTGTAGACTAGGCTGGCTTCTCACTCACAGAGATCTGTCTGTCTCTTCTTCCCAAGTGCTGGTATTAAAGGTGTATGCTACCACTGATTGGCTAAAAATTATTATTTTTTACAAACATGTCCCAAGTCTAAAATAAATAAAAGTATCTAAGTATTATAATATAATGTGTCTAAATGAACTAGAATGTCCATGTTCATCTGTTGATGAAAGACATCATAAAAAATACCCAGAAATAACATGAATTTGTTTTTAACCTAATAATATTTTATCAAAAATTATGACCCTTTTTCCATTTTACCTGTTGCCAAGAAAAAAATAATAAGTTTTACATTTGAAACATGTTGCTATAAATAACCTCAAACATATAGCAGTTTATTTTACACTTTTGGTTTGATGCTTATAAAACTTGGTTATTGATATAGACTTGTTTGCTCTTGTATATGTACGAAAATGCTGTCCTATCTTTACAGAAAAAAGAGAATCAGATAGCTAATTTAATACTGAGAGTGGGAGACAACATATCTAAAAATTCCAAAACAGCAACATTTTCCTTCTTTCATTTGTAACCTACAGTAGAAGCACCCATAGCACCAAGGCATTAAACACAAGAGTTCTGTCCTGGTACAGGTTGCCACCAAGAGAAGAATGCTGTGCAGAGGTTCCATACTACTCTGACCAATAAGAGGTTATCATGAGGAGTAAAAGATCAAAAACTCAGGAATTTACCCCCATAATGAATAGGAATTTGCTTTGTTCACCATTATAGAATTAGAAACTGGGAAGAGATTGATTATAAATCTTCCTGGCCTACATACCTACTTGGAACAACTATACACCTACAGGAGAGTGACAAAGCATTGAGGCAAGAAGAGGGGACAGCTAGCTGTTGCTTAAGAACAAAACAACTGATGTTTTTAATAGCTGCAAAAGTCTTGTTACAAGCAAGAGTCAGAAGAAATATCAAAGAAGGTAGCTTAGTTGAGTTTCCCTTGCTGTGATAAAAATACCCTAACAGAGTAACAAAGGGAGAAAAGGTTTATTCTGACACACAGGGAATTTGAGGGTACAATTCATTGTGGTTATAGGTGCTGGAGGCATCTTGTCACTAGAATCTGCAGCCAGGAAGCAGATAACAATGATTCCTTATGCTCAGTGAGTTTTTCGTATTATACAGACAGGGATCCTAGCACAGAGTTGTCACTCATATTCAGGTTAATCTTTCTACCTCAGTTAATCTAATAAAACTAACCTCTTGCTTTTAGGTCTAGATGCTTGCCTTCTGGGTGACTCTAGACCTAGCCATGTCAAAAATCATTGTTAACTATCACAAAAGAGATCAGAAAGTAGGAAATAGTTTGACATTAGATTAAAAGGTAATTTTTTTTTCTTAAGTGAGCACATGCAAACAGTGTTATGCATTGCTCACAAGTGACTGAAATTAGGATTAAAGTGGGTTTGTGGATTTAAGTTATAGAGCTGTTAGTGACCTTAGAGTCAGATTTTATGACAATGGAGCTTAACCTGAAAGGCGTTAATTAAGAATTAAAAATGAATATTCTATATTTTATTCATCTTCATGATGTGCTATTAAGCTGTGATAAGACTGGATAAGTATTCCAAAATATTAGAGTAAAGAAAAGTAGTAGCTATACTCTTAAATATACATACAGAAGGATATGATTTGCTGAGACAAAATAATGCTAGGATTTTATTTGATTTAGGAAAACAAATGAAGTCCCAGAGAACCCTGGATTTGTTTAATTTTAAATATTGATTTAATATCCAAGTGTAAACATCAAGTAGGAAGTTTAATAGTTGATTATAAAATTTAAAGAAATTTAGAAATAGGAATTGAAACAGAAGATTCTGCAGAAAATAAGTAGTTTTTTTCAACCATAAACATAGTGGAGATATTCAGAATAAAAATTTAAATAGGTATTGGTGGATCAGTCCTTGGGTACTCCACAAGAGAATTTAAAAAGAGGGTCAGAGTTGTTAAGTTTTTTTTCTAGTCAAATATTATACATTATTTTCATAAACAGTTAACTAAATGTATCATTTTTTATCTTAAGAGTCAGCAAAATCTTCGGTAATGTTATTAGTTCCAGTGATTTCTCCATCCATAAAAATCACTGATGAGCCAGGCCGTGGTGCTACATGCCTTTATTCCCAGCACTTGGGAGGCAGAGGCAGGTGGATCTTTATGAGTTCGAGGCCAGCCTGGTCTACAGAGAAAGGAAAGGCACAAAGCTACACAGAGAAATCCTGTCTCAAAGAATAAAAAGAAAAATGTTAATTTTTGAGCAACATATACATTTTTATGGGTATTGAAAATTTACAATATTAAAAACACTGATAGAATTTGCTGTTTTTGAAAATCATAAATCCTTTCATATTGAAATGTTAAATATATACTTATACTCATTTGGGTATAAATTGTTCCCTATGTAAACCTACACATGTTGTGGTAATAAAATATTATAGGAAATTCAAAAATATCAAAGTGTTCCTGAGAACTTTATAGTACAGAGGAAGAGGATGGCCTCTTCTTTTAGAATAGAAAGAGGAACAAAAACTGAAACAGTAATACAACCAGTTTAATAAACATGTTGGAAGACAAGTGAAGAAATTAGTTTAAAGAAGTGATGGAAAATTGGAGCTAAGCACAGCTTTAAACCATTGATCTTGGCATAATACAGTGCCTTTATAACCTTGATGGTAACAGTGGCCGTGGTCAACCCATGGGTCTAAAGCCTTGCTGCAATCAGCTCAGTTAAGAATGTAACTGAAAAAATACAAAGGGTATATTTTATACTGTTTGATTTTTAAGAGGAGTAGAGGAATGTACCCATGGAAGGAAGAAATTTTAAAGATTAAGTTATGATTATCATAGTGCTTATGTGTGAGAGAGAGAGAACAAGAGGGAGAGGAGAAGAGAGGAGGAGGAGGAGGAGCAGGAGGAGGAGGAGGAGGAGGAGGAGGGGAGAGATAGGTAGATAGATAGATAGATAGATAGATAGATAGATAGATAGATAGAGGGAGAGAGAGAGAGAATAGTTATTGTCATTCTCTGATAAGCAAATCTGAGTGTGGAGGAAGTCTATGTTGTAATCTGGGATAACTCAAGATTAGGAAATACACACCTTTACATTAAAATAACTTTTACATGATAACACATTTGTTTCAAATAAATATCTACAGAAAGGATGGGCTATGTGGGAGTAGGTTAGGTTTAGAATTCATCAGAAAAGTAGAACCTATGGAATAATGTTCCAAGAAATTTATAGTACATGTAATAAATTAAACATAATGAAAATAACAAATCTGGAAAAAACATTGCACAAAACAGAATCTAAGGAAAAAAAACAGAAAAAAAGTATGTCACAAATAGATGTCAAGACTGAATCAGTTGATTGATGACCCCACTGTACTATAACATTGTTCTTCAATTACTAGATAGAATGAGCTAGAAGGATTGGATACCATGACAATAGCATGCCTTCATTTTTCTTCAAAGATTAAGGGATCTGTTGCTGGTAATATTGAAGTCTGTGATCATTGCAGTGGGAATTTGAATAAGAATAAATAAAATTATTTTGAAAATCAGTTGATTAAGCACAGTATAGCAATGTATTTTATACAGGGATTAGGGTCACTAAGACTACCAAAAAGTATGAGAATGGAAAGCAGTTGCTAAGTCAAACTGATTTTCAGGAGGTATAGGATAAAGTCTTTGGAGGGGAATGGGTATGTCATTATGTTCACAGTTAAATCAGTATTCAGGTTTAAGCAATAAGAAATCCTATGGGAGACTTAGAAATCTGATGCTGTTTTCAGATAACCTGACCACAAATACAACACACAAAGTAGTTAGAGTTTATCTCTACATAGATGCTTGCTACCTATAGTAGGAGAGGCCCATAAGATTGAGGAAATTGGCTCAAACCAGTTGCCAAGCCATGCCCATAACATACTTCCTTATGAGCCAAACTGGAGTCTGCCTGAGGGCCTAGCAACAGGTGCTATCAGTGTCCAGGATCAAGAGATGATGGGTAATGAAAATATGGTACATATAATAATTTAATATTTACTTTTAAAGAAAAATGAAATAAAATTTTGAGGAAAATTAATTAAATAAGAAATAGTAGTATCACATGAGATGACCAAAACTCAAAAAGAAAGAAAAAAAAGTCATATGCAGATTCTCACATATATCATATATGTATACATATGTAAACATGCATATGTGTGAGCACAGTAAAACACTCAAAATACCAAGAAAGGATAATATTAGATGAGAGGGAAGAATGATATACAAGCAAGTCACTAAAGACAATATAATTCCAATCTTTTAAAATGTTTAATTCTGCCACATTTTGTGTTTGTTAATGTGCATTGTAGAAGTGAGTGAAACTGTAATTAAAAGTAAACATGGGAAACTCTGAGAAGAATCTCTATTACTTCTTACCAGCTATTCTTACCATATGTATTTTCACTGAGACAAGAGAGTTTGGTACTGGGCAAGTGTGTACAATGCTCCTTAAACTGAATATTTGTGTGTATTAATTAGAAAAAGAGAATTTATTTAAAAATTCCAAGGTTGCTCCATATGCATCCAAATTTGATCTCTTATGACAGAGAAAATGATAAAATAGATTTTCAGTTGATCAAGACATGAATGAAATCAGTCATATGGTGACAGAATCAACCATGTTACCCATGGTTCTCACCTGCAAACAACCAGGAATGCCTTTCCTTTAAAGTGGCTGAGCCATAAAGGATGTCTCGATCACTACTGCAGCATGCAAGAGTGTTGTGGCTGCAACACATACTTGTCTGCATTTTACTCATCAGAGTTGCTGCTACTTGGCACTTGGGATCATTTCTGATATGTGATAAACCTTTTTTTTTTATTTATGAAAAGTCTGGGCCTGATCAAATGATGGTTTTGTATTTCATTTTGTGAATCTACTACCATGGTTTTTGTTTTTGTTTTTCTGAGTAGTGCTTTCATTTACTTGGTAGGTGACATGATTTATTCTGGCTAAAGTGTCATTTTTGTACTGCTCTTTATCTAAATGTAAAGCGTGAAATAACTGCATGGCAATAACTTGTAATAAAAAATGATGTTTCATGACTTCTGTCAAAGGACATCGTCATTTCAATCTCTAGAATATTTCCCTCTCTATAACTTGAAGGAGGGGTTTTTGTTATTTGTGTGAAAATTTCAACTTTAGGCTCTGCTCACGCTCTAACACTTTCTTTGTACAGATCAAGAAATTCATTAATTTCATACAACGGTGAAGGTATATATATATATATATACACACATATATATTATAGCTCATCACACCTGTCTGCAGTTTACTTCTTTTCTGTAGCTCAGGGTAACTTTAGTTTCTGATCTGCCAATCATAACTTTCTGTCATTTGATCCTCACTCCCTGGTATGCAGGGTTTAGTGACAATGCAGCTTTTGTGGACACTGCTTACTCCCCGCTGGTTTCGTCTGATTAAATGTGCACACAATCCTCAACAGTACGCATTTGTTAAGAGTGAATCCAATTACTTACTGCACATTACAATCAACTGGTAACATTTGAAAAATAACTGAGACCTGAGCATGACTCCCTCAGACAACAATTAACTTGTTCTGGGATGGAGCCCAGGCAAAACTGTCTATTAATTTATTTATGTATTTGTTTGTTTGTTTGTTTATCTTGTCTTTAACCCCAGTTTATTATAATAGGCAGATCATGTTTAAAAATGGGAGAGCTACTTGTTAACAAAATAGTCTGCAATTTTGTCAAGTACTCAGATTTTAGGTTCATTATGATTTCAAGCATCAAGATTCTGATATAATTACCTGGGGGTTAAGTCACTTTACATATGCATAGCATTACATATACAGAAATAAGAAAATGCTAGAAAGAATAATAACATCTCTCAGTTTGAAAAGTCCTGGTTTTAAGCTGCTGTTATATCCGCTTTCAGAATTTATTGCCAAAGGGTTGCAGATGGCAGAGAGCTACTTAGAAGAGACGCCCTGTTGTGAAAAACACATTACAGAGCAATTAATAACCAGGGGAGTTCTTTCTTTTGTGCCCTCTTGGCTATCACTTGAAAAACATGTCCTGACATCATGGAGGTTAACCAACCTTATAAATTCAGTGTCCTGGAAAGTCTGTGAATATATGTATGTTTTAAATTGATTTTATCCCAGTAACATAAATGTGACGGAAAAAAAGTCAGAAATGATGGTTTAAGGTGCTAGAGGAGAATAATTGTTATCACTCTTTATATTCAAATATTCATTTTAGTACCCTATTGAAGGTCATTTTTGTACCATATCAGATAAGAATACCATTTTATTTTAAGCCAGTATTTTATAAATGTGGTTGGCCATTTTGTCAGTATATAAGCAATGAACAGAATAGAAATATTCCATTGCTTGTATGTGTTATTGCTTTATTGTAGCAAAATACCAGATAGAAACAACATAAACAAGGAAGCTTTTTTTTTTTTTTTAATTAATTTATTTTTTTTTTACTCACTGTGGTTGATATATTGTGTATCCCAATAAACTTATCTGGGGATCAGAGAATAGAACAGCCAATGTATTAAACATAGGTTTAGGCAGTGGAAGCACATGCCTTTAATCCTAGCATTCTGGAGGCAGAGATCCATCTGGATCTCTGTGAGTTCAAAGACATACTGGAAACAGCCAGGCAAGGTGACACACGCCTCTAATCCCAGAAAGTGATGGCAGGAAGCAGAAAGGTATATAAGGTGTGAGGACAGCCTTTTTAAGCTTTTAGCTTTTAGTAGAAGTTCAGCTGAGATCCATTTGGATGAGGATTCAGAAGTCTTCAGTCTGAGAAAAGATCAGCTGAGGAATTGGCGAGGTGAGGTTGGATATGGCTAGTTGTGTTTCTCTGATCTTTCTGCATTCACCCCAATACCTGGATCCATGTTTGTTTTTATTAATAAGACCTTTTAAGGTCCATGCTACAGCTCACAGCTTCAGAGGGGTTAAATCCATCATTTCTTGATCCAGTGACTTGAGCAAAGCTTTGAGGCTGTGGAAATATATGGAGGCCTAATCTTTCCTGAATGGAAGTAGAGAAGAAGTGGGCTGGGGGTAGAAACAGAGGGGCTGCAGGGCAGGAACTTAGAGAAAAGGAGGGAGGGGAAACATTGTATGCAGGTGTCAGAATTCAATATTCACGCAGATTCTAGTGAAATTAATGTGTCAAGAAAAGGACCTGCCTGAACTGAATCCACCAGGTTTAAATGAATCCCCAGGGGAGTCTTGGCCCTGGAGGAGATGGGAATGGAGGGGAGGGGCTGGGGGAAAGGTGAGGGCAGGGGCGGGAGGGGGGAGGACAGGGGAACCCATGGCTGATGTGTAAAATTAAAACAAATATAATAAATAACAAAAAATGACAAAAATAAAGATAACTATAAAAAAGAAAACATAAAATAGAATAAAAATAAAATAAACTTTTAAAAAAAGATAATGGGGTGTGTCAATGAAAGAGCTTCTGTTTTTATGCTTTTTGTTTTTCCTGCTAGGCTGTTGGCCAGGGATTCTCAGAACATCTTTCACAACACAAGGTTACTGGGACACAGCTACTCCTAGATTTGTATGTGTGTGATAAGAATATAAATGCAGGTCTCTCTGATTGTGTATACACCACTCTTACCTGCTGAGCCCTCACTTAGGATTCCTATCTAATGTCTTTAATGAGTCACAGTTTTGTTTTATTTGGCTTTGTTCTTTCTTTCTATTCTCGTTTGCATGAGTTACAAATACTGACAGACACCTTTTAGCTCTTGTTCATGGCTCAGTTCTATGCCCATTCCCTTGTCTGTCTAATATGAAGTGGGGAATTAGGTGGGGAGGAGTTTGTCACTGTTCCGATTCAGCCAAATATAACGGAGCTTCTCTCAGTGTTCCTCAGTTATCTGGCTTGGGGATAGTAAATCATGAAGAGTTAACATGAGAACAGGAATAGGCAGAGTGCTTGAGAGGTCCCCAGAAATCCACAATGATACATCCTCTGTAGACTGCTGGCAATGGTTGAGGAAGGGCCTGATCTGACCTAGTCTGGTGATCAGATGACTAAACACCCTAACAGTCGTCTTGGAACTCTCATCCAATAACTGATGGAAGTGGATGCAGAGATCCTCAGCCAGGCCCCAGGTGGAGCTCCAGGTGTCCAAATGTCGAGAAAGAGGAGGGACTGCAAGAGCGTGAATTGTTGAATCCAAGATTGCAAAAACACAGGGACAAATAGCCAGGCGAATGGAAGCACATGAATTATGAACCAAAGGCTGTGGAGCCCCCAGCTGGATCAGGCCCTCTGGATAAGTGAGACCATTGAATAGCTTGATCTGTTTGGGAGGCACCCAGTCTGTGGGACCAGCACCTGTCCTTAGTGCATGAACTGGCTGTTTGGAACCTTGGGTTTACATGGGGACAGTTTGCTCAGTCTGGAAGAGGGGACAGGACCTGCCTGTACTGAATCCACCAGGTTTAAATGAATCCCCAGGGGTGTCTTGGTCTGGAGGATATGGGAATGGAGGGGAGGGGATTGGGGAATGTGGGGGTGGGGGTGGGAGTGGGGAGGACAGGGGAACCCATGGCTGATGTATAAAATTAAAACACATAATAATAATAAAATAAATTTTAAAAAATAGGAGTTAAAAGATAAACTTCATTGCATGAAATTTTTCTCTCTAGTAAAATATTCATTATTTAATTCTTTGATGACATAAATTGGTATGTAATTTAAAACATAAAAGTAAATTTATATATAAAGTTTTTCATGACAAAGCATATGCAATATTTTTTAAACTAACAGTACTAAAACAAACAGTACCACTATATAGGAGTTTAAAATACCATGTAACTTAAGACTAACTGGTATTTAGTAACAACTCAAAAAAAGTAGGCTGAAAAATCCATGCTTTAAAATATTTTAAGAATTAATATATTCAAGATGATAATGTGTTACTGGGAGTACATTAAAATGAGATATTTTCTAAGCCATGGTGTTTGATTACCCCTTATTCATGGTATTTAATTCTCTTTCTCATTGCAAATTAACTTTGAAGCTATTCAGGCAGCCAGCAGAATCTTTTGTATAACTCCACATTATTGTTACTTGAGAAATAATTTCAGTAGTGCCTGAAATCAGTGTGTATTTAATCAACAAGCCATTGAAAAGAATATTTAAATCTCACATTTATGAGGAAAATTTGTGATTATTTAGACATTTTACTGGATATTATGATATTTGAGATTCTTCTATTTTGCAAAATGATCATTCAGATTTGTGTAAACAGCATGATCATGAGCAAAATCAAGGCTGTTACAATGAACTAACCATTATATTCAACCTTATTTGAAAAATGGGAAGCTAGGGATAAACATACTGTAGATAACGGAACATAGTGTTTACTAGTTTGAGGAGCCAGAGTATGCTAAAATTCAGCCAAAAGAGCCTGACTGATGTTTTGATAATTTCAGAAATTTGACCCTTGAGTATTTTATGCTTTCTGTAGTACATATGGGTATCTCTGAAGAAATGGGAGGAAAAATAAAATATCTCTCATGAAAACAGTATCTATTCTTATTTTCTTCCAGTTTCATTTATTTTTCTTTTATTGAATAAATTTTTTTCTCATATAATATATCCTGATCACAGTTTCTCATTTCTCTACTCTTCTCAATTTTTTTCCCATCTCCAACTGGCCAAGATCAACCCTGTTTCTGTCTCGCATTAGGAAAACAACAGGCTTCTAGAGGAAAATAATCAAATAAAATATAATAATATAAAACAAATACAAATACATTGGAATAGAACAAAACAAACAGAAGGAAAAGAGCCCACAAAAAGACATAAGAAATAGATAATAGACACAGATACCTGATCATTCACAAACATAGGAATACCATAAAACACAAAACCATAATATAACTGCTAAGACCTCTAGATAGATAATAAAATAACAATACAATTAAATCATAAAAAGAAGAAAAACCCTGTCACAATGTTATGAGATAAGGAACTCCAAAGTTGCCATAGGTTTGTTTTTTGTTGGTCATCTATCTACTGCTGGCCATACAGACTACCCTTAAGAGTAATTTTCCTAGTGAGACTCTGATGGGGAAAATGTCTTTCTGTACACTGCAAATATGTATTGCTCTGATTGGTTGATAAATAAAGCCATTTGACCTATGGCAAGGCAGCTTAGAAGCAGGCAGGAAATTCAAAGAGAGATATAAGAAGAAGGGTGGGAGAGATGACAGCGAGCTGCCCAAGGAGCAACATGTAATGGGATGCATGAGACCTATGGTAAAACCAAAATACCATTGTTCTTCTGAAATAATGTAGCAATAAAATGACTCCTCTAGTTTCAAGTTTCATTTAATGTACACACAAATGACTAGGTCAATAGGAAGTTTGGCCTCCTAAAGAAGAGGGAGAACAATGCATCAAAGCTACACAAAACATTGATCAGCTCAGGGCTGAAATGTCTGTACAATTCCAAGTCTGAAATGAATTTTGTACCACACCAAATCATACTGCTTTCACTGAAGTGGCTTTCATATTGGATAGCATATATCAAATTAGTATTCTTGAGAACATAATGATGTTGGAGGTTCACTGTAAAAGATGATCCAATAATCTAGCAGGTAAATGTCTATCTACAATTCACATTATCTAAAAATATAAACTTATTTGGACTGAAATAACAAAGCTTTTATGCAACAAATTAAGTCTTTTTATGATGAATTATTTTTTCCCAATAAAATGAAGTTGCCCTAGGACTACTTCAGAATTACTTTCACAAAATAAAGGAAAGTGTGTCTTTCAATCAAGTAACCACTATTCTAACTGATTAATTTTTTACTTTGAACTAATTGCTTTGCTTCTAAAATTATTCAGCTTGTATGTGTGAGATATTTTCTCTGATACCCTTGTTACTATGGTAATTAGCATTTTTGCAGAAATATTATAGATGAAGACAATTAATAATCATTGTGTCTTAGGTATTTTTAATTTACTACTTTTGCATCTTTTAAAATAAGTTTAGATTTTTGAAATATAAAATTATTTATGTTTTAGTGAAATATTAATCAAGTGATCCCAACTCAATTACATATAAGTACCATATGAAAGCCAAATAAATATGCTTTAAATATGACAGTGTTTTTTAAAAAATTATCCAGATCTAAATCACAGTCTAAATTGTGTTAAAATATTTAGTTTTTGTCTAATAAGACTATTTAGTAAATCATGTTTCAACCTCTGGAGGCATCATGATCCCCAACCTCAAGCTCTACTATAGAGCTATAGTAATAAAAACAGCTTGGTACTGGCATAAAAACAGACATGTGTAGAGAGCTGTGCACAGCCACACTCATAAGATGGCGCTGGCATCTGTCCCCACCTGCCCGATTGTGAGTGCTCTCGGGAGTAAACAACTCCATATTTGGCTTGGTCCTAGGATCTGGCTTGCTTCTGTGAACCTGGACCTATCTGCAGTGCCCACGCGGCAGGCTGAGGTTGGCCACCCAGGGACTATTTAGGTCGTGGGCGGGCTTTCCCCGGGGTCAGAAGATTGTTCAAGGTTCCTGAGTAAACTGCTGAAAGAAGAGCCTGGTGTTGCGTCTTCCTTGCTGGTCGAGGGGGTCGTGACAAGTGGTGGTGAAAGGCCCCCTGGTCCCAATAACTTAGCCTAAGAAATGCCATTCTGCAAGGCAAGTACCAGAAAAACAGGAGTTCATAACCACCCGGCCTTGGGAGAGAAACTGTTGAGTCAAAACAGGATATCTATGGTTGGCCACCTGGCCTTGGGGAATAAACAGTTGGGCTAGGGGCTAGGAAAACACCCACTGTGCCCTAGACAAGGCCAGGTCAGCCACACACATCAAATTTCCGAGATGTCCCCAAGTTCACCCTGGCCTTATTTGAATCAACCAATGGGAACCCTGTAACTATGCTTCTCGCTTCTGTAACTGCGCCTCTGCCCCTGGGATCCTATAAAAAGTCCCCCTTTCCCTAGGAAGGCGCGCAAGTCCTCCGAGAGACTTTGTCGCCCCAGGTACCTGTGCATTTAAATAAACCCTCTTGCTGATTGCATCTGATCGATGGTTTCGGCGTGTTACTTGGGTTCGGGGTCTCTCCTGAGGGAAGATCTCCAGTGGAGGTCTTTCAGTTTAAAAGGTTGAAAAGTTTTAGACATGGGCGCTTCTACTTCGCACCCAATTTTTTTGGCTCTTGATGAGCTGCTTAGATCTAAAGACCTAAAGGTTAAGAAAAAACACAAATGCTGGAACAAGCCTATGTAGATCTGGTTAAAATGCTTAAAGGGAGGGGGCTGTTTATGGCCCCTGAAAAGGTACAAAAGGACAAAATTATTAATTATTTAGGAGCAAAGGTTAAGGAGAGATGTATCATCCCACAAAAAGTGGAATTGAGAAAAGATAATTTGCAACCCTAAATGATTTTCAAAAATTGTTAGGAGATATAAATTGGATTAGATGTTATTTAAAGTTACCAAATTATGACTTAAAGCCTCTTTATAATATCTTAATTGGGGATTCTGCATTAGATTCTCCAAGACAATTAACTGAGGAGGCACGGAAGGCTTCACAAAAGGTGGAAGAGAGGTTACAGGGTGCCTTCTTACAGAGGTTACAAGAAGGTAAAGACATTATCCTGTGCATCCTTCCTACCTATTACCAGCCCACCATGTTGTTATGGCAGGATGGGCCATTATTCTGGATTTATTCCAAGATTTCGCCAACTAAATCCATTGAACATTACCCTATTGCCGTGGCAAACCTTGCCATGATTGGAATCCAACAATGCCCACAGTATTTTGGGGTCACTCCCGTTAACATTATAGTGCCTTATACCAGTCGTCAAGTTCAAACATTGTGTGCTACAATAGATGATTGGGCCATTTTGCAATGTAGCTTTACTGGATGCATGGATAACCATTACCCCAAACACTGACTATTACGGTTCTTTAAGGAACACCTGGTGATATTCCCTAGGATAACGTCATCGCAGCCCATCCCTAATGCCCTAAATGTGTTTACAGATGGATCTAAGACCGGATGTTGCGTATACATGATAGATACACAAGAGCCTGTACAACACCAATTTCAACCTGGCTCCCCTCAGATTGTAGAATTGAAGATAGTGATTGAAGCCTTTAAGGCTTGTCCTTTTCCTTTTAATTTGATATCAGACTCTGCCTACATTATTAATGCCCTCGAAACTTTGGCAGTAGCTGGACCTGTTAAAAGCTCCAGTCCGGTCTGCATTTTGTTTCAACAACTGCAACATATTGATTTGGCATAGGAAGTCCTGCTTTTATCCCCAACATATTAGAGCTCATACAGGCCTGCCAGGGCCCCTGAGCAAAAGTAATGATATAGTAGATCAATGGACTCGAAAGGAATGGATATTCATTAGCTCTGCCTTAGACAGAGCCAGAACCTTTCATGAAACATCTCATGTCAATGCAAAAACGTTACAACAAAAGTTTCAACTTTCTCGAGCATCAGCTCAAGTGATTCTAGATTGCCCTCAATGTGTAGTTTATCACCATCCACCCAGTATTGGGGTAAATCCCCGGGGTCTACTCCTGCTTAAGGTCTGGCAAATGGATGTGACACACATCTCTGAGTTTGGACACATAAAATATGTGCACGTGTCTGTGGACACCTGCTTAGGCATCATGCACACCACACATTTGACTGGGGAAAAGGCACGGAATGTTATTGCCCATTGTTTGGAGGCCTGGGCGGCCTGGGGAAAACCTCATCAACTTAAGACTGACAATGGACCTGCTTACACAGGACAACAGTTTGCCTCCTTTTGTCATCAGATGGAGGTGCAACTTGTACATGGCTTGCCATACAATCCCCAAGGTCAAGGCATTGTGGAACATGCTCACCACACATTAAAAGAATGCCTGCAAAAACAAAAAGGGGGAATAGGCCGCGGCCATACCCCAAAGGAAAGACTTTCTCTTGCTTTATTTACCATCAATTTTTTAAATTTGGATGCTCAGGGCTATTCTGCAGCGGATAGGCATCATGAGTCTCATGGTACAGCTAAAGGAATGGTAAAATGGAAAGATGTGTTGACAGGGCTCTGGCACGGGCCCGATCCCATGCTGACATGGGCACGAGGTTCTGTTTGTGTTTTCCCTCAGGATCAACAAGATATGGTGTGGGTGCCTGAACGCCTTGCTAGAAGAGTCAAGTGTGGGGAAATCCACAATGGTCGAAATGACGATCCTCCTGCTCTTCCTCGTGACAATGCAGCCAGGAATGCTGGAAAAAAGATGGAGGATACTGTCCGTGTTCCCGAGACCGATGCCATTTCAATAACCTGATGGAACAGCTGAGAGTGGCTATTGTCACGGTGAACTCGACCCGGGTGGATGCTGGACTGGCAAAAGGATTATCTACATGGATCTCTAATGCCATGAATCATCTCAAGGAGTGGGCGGGCTTGGGAGCCTTAGCAGGCCTTTTGGTGCTGGTCTCCCTGGCTTGCCTGTGGTGCATCTGCAGAGTCAGGGCCTCTCAACAGTGTAATACAGCCATGATCATACAAGCCTTTACTGCCATAGAGGCAGGACAGTCCCCTCAGGCCTGGCTGGCCACCCTTAAAGATTATTGAAGTGCAGGATTCGAGGCTGGTGCACTGCACTCGGGGCACATGCCATGATCAAGTCCCGAGAAGAGCATGTCTGATTGCACGTGGGTTGATACCCCAGTTCCCACATCTGCAAAAAAGGGTATCGGACAGGTCAAGTGTTCTCTGGGTGGATGACACCTGGACAAACACCAGTACATTGTCCTAAATTTTTTCTGCAGAGATTGGACCTCTACTCTTGCCTGCTTGTTTATAATAAAAAAAGGGGAACTGTAGAGAGCTGTGCACAGCCACACCCATAAGATGGCGCTGGCTTCCGCCCCCACCTGCCCGATGGTGAGTGCTCTTGGGAGTAAACAACTCCATATTTGGCTTGGTCCTAGGATCTGGCTTGCTTCTGTGAACCTGGACCTATCTGCAGTACCCACGTGGCAGTCTGGGGTTGGCCACCCAGGGGACTATTTAGGTCGTGGGCGGGCTTTCCCCGGGGTCAGAAGATTGTTCAAGGTTCCTGAGTAAACTGCTGAAAGAAGAGCCTGGTGTTGCGTCTTCCTTGCTGGTCGAGGCAGTCGTGACAGACATGTGTACCAATGGAATCAAATTGAAAATCCTGACATTAACCTGCACACCTATGAACATATAATTTTTGACATAGAAGCCAAAAATGTACAATGAAAAAAGAAAGCATCTTCAACAAATGGTGCTGGCATAACTGGATGTCAATGTGTAGAAGGCGGCAAATAGATCTATATCTGTCATCCAGAGTGAGGTAACCTAGACTCAGAAGTACGAACATGGTATGTACTCACTCATAGTAGGATACTAGATGTAAAACAAAGATGACTAGACTGCTACACAGCTCCAGGAAGGCTATCTAGAAAACGGGATGCTAAGAAAGACACAGGGATCACCCAATGACAGAGAAATGGATGAGATCTACATGAACAACCTGGACAACAGTGGGAGTAATGAAGGGCAAGGTTCTAGGGAGAGAAAGCTTAGGGGAGCAGGAGATCCCAGCTGGATCAAGAACAGAAAGGGAGAACAAGGAATAACAGACCATGATAAATGAAGACCACATGAGAACAGGAATAGGCAGAGTGCTGGAGAGGTCCCCAGAAATCCACAATGATACATCCTCTGTAGACTGCTGGCAATGGTTGAGAGAAAGCCTGATCTGACCTAGTCTGTTGATCAGATGGCCAAACATCCTAACAGTCATGCTAGAACTCTCATCCAATAACTGATGGAAGTGGATACAGAGATCCTCGGCCAGGCTGCAGGTGGAGTTCCAGGTGTCCAATTGTGGAGAAAGAGGGACTGTAAGAGTATGAATTGTTGAGACAAGATTGGAAAAGCACAGGGACAAATAGCCAAACAAATGGAAGCACATGAACTTTGAAGCAAAGGCTGTGGAGCCCCCAGCTGGAGCAGGCCCTCTGGATAAGTGAGACAATTGAATAGCTTGAACTGTTTGGGAGGCACCCAGGCAGTGGGACCCAGACCTGTCCTTAGTGCATGAGCTTGCTCTTTGAAACCTTGGGCTTACACAGGGACACATGCTCAGCCTGGAAAGAGGGGGCTGGACCTGCCTGTACTGAATCCACCAGGTTGAATTGAATCCCCAGGGGAGTCTTGGCCCTGGAGGAGATGGGAATGGAGGGGAGGGGCTGGGGGAGAAGGTGGGGTCAGGGGCAGGAGCAGGGAGGACAGGGGAACCCATGGCTGATGTGTAAAATTAAAGTACAAATATAATAATTTTTTTTAAAAGGAAAAATGTCATGTTTCTAAAAGTTAAGAAAAGTGATGATAAATAAAGTTTAAAAAATAGCCAGACATGATGGTGCCTGGCTGTAACCTAATGTAGGAAGTAGGTCAGTTTGAAACAAATGTTATCTACACAGTCAATGAGTGTATAAGCAATAAATAAGTATATAAAATAAAAATTTGGGAATTTTGATTGCATAAGAGTATACACACTCTTCTATGAAATTTAAGAGGAAAATTTTGCAGTCCATCACACTGAAGATTTCTGCACATATTGCATTACAGGTCTTTCATTCGATGGCTAGAATGTCAGGAAAATCTGTTTCACATTTGTTAAGAAAGCTAGAATTTTCCTTGGCAGGACAAAGCCCAGATATTTTTTTAAGTATTGAGATTATAATTTAATGATATCATTTTCCACTTGCCTGTTCTCCCCGAAAACCCTCCCATTGACCCCTTCATCTCTTTCAAATTTATGTTGCTTCTTCTTTATTTCTTCTGTATATGTATATTAATGATTTATGTGTGGTGTGCTAGTGTGTGTTTCTGTGTGTGTGTGAGTGCGTGCGTGCGTGCGTGCGTGTGTATGTGTGTGTGTGTGTGTGTGAGTAAATATGTAAATGCAAAAGCCTGAAAGCATACACAATCATGTAACATTCAGAAAAAAAAATCAAGATTTTAAAATGAATCTGGTTTGGTGTCCAAGAGAGAGATCATCAATTTGTTAAAGTTATTAGGTCATATTAAAAACTCCTCCGCTTTCATCACCTAGAGATCAGTGATCTCTTGAAACATATGCAAAGAAAGGAAGCAGAGTTACCTCAGGAAGTCCTACCTTTCTCACAGCCTGTTGCAGGCAAAATAGAACACGGAAATTCACATTCGCCACGAATTCCTAAACAGATGCCTTTGTCTGCTTTAATCCAGTCCTTAAAGTTAAAATGTCACAAGTTAAAACATAATTTTAGTATGATCCCAAGTTTGTAGTCCTGTGAGAAGCCTTGCAGAAACAAATACCCTTAAAATTGTTTTGGATGATAATTTCAAGGAATTCATTACAATTCAAGATCAAGTGTGATGGCACAGTATTGCAGTGGGATCACAAGAACATCCACTCTTTTTGTCCTTTGGCTTTCAAGGAACAGCAAGAGAGGAATGAACCCAGACTCTGCCTTTAGAACTGTAAGAACTATGGAGGTGGCTGGAATCATAGTGTGACGTGTCTCCACGGCTGCTTTTAGAGAGAGAAGAGGAAACAGACTTAACCATCACGTGATTTTCATGTTAAAACAATAGTAATAGGTCCTTTGTTAGCACAATAATGTTTGAATGGAGCTTAGTCAGGATTCTTGACAGCATTTTCTTTATTAATAAGAAAACCATTAGTGAGATATTATTGTTGATGTAGCATCTCACACAAATATAAGTCCAAAGTCAGAGGAGTGATTCCTTGAACAGTTAGAAGTTCTAATAATTTTAATTTGGGGTTATATTGTCCTATGGGGTATTTAGTGAATTTGTAGTCTTGAAAGGTTGATACAAACCACTCTTTGCTCCTGGATCTTGACAAAAGCACATTATTGTTTTCCTTTTGAAAAGCCATCATTGAATTCCCCATTGATTTTGGGATACTTTCTTATCTTGAAAGACAAAAGAGGAATCTCAACTGGCTGAGAAATACTTAATGAAATGATAAACAGCCTTCAATATTGGGGAAATGCAAATCAAAAATACTTTGAGATTTCATTTATACCCATCAGAATGGCTAAGTTCAATGACACAAGTGGTAGCTCATGCTGGGAAGGATGCGCAGTAAGAGAAACACTCATCCATTGTCTGTGGGAGTACAAACTTGTACAAGTTAATATAAAAATCAGTGTGACAGTTCATCAGGAAGATGGGTATCATTCTACCTCAAGATGCAGTTATAACACTAGTGGGAATATAACCAAAGGACAGTTCATTCTATCACAGAGAACACTTGCTCAACTATGTTTATTTCTGTTCTTTTCAAAATAGACAGAAATTGTAAACAATGTAGAAGACTGGATAAAGAAAATGTGATACATCTGCACAGTGGAGTATTACTCAGCTATTAAGAAAATAAAAAAAAGAAGTCTGCAAGTAAATGGATGGAAGTAGAAAAAAATCATCCTGAGTAAGGTATCTCAGACCTAGAAAGAGAAATATGGTATTATTCTTTTATATTTGATTATTACCTGCTGAGTCAATTATGAGCACGCTACAGTCTGTAGAACCATGAAGGTTAAGTATAAAGTAAAGGATTATGGTTCACAGATAGATCTTGGCAGAAAGGGGAACTAGAATATATAGCTAATAATGGATAAGGGGAAGAGTGGGAAGATAAATGATAAGAAGGAGGCAAGAAGAGGAAGAAAGGAATACTCAAAGGCACATCTAAAAATAAGGGCCACTTGAGGCGTTGTATGGAATTCTAAATAGTGAGGGAGCATGAACAGGGCCCTAACAGGTCTCCACCAGCCCCTTGGCATATATATTATGGCTTCTAGCTTAGTGTTTTTATGGGATTCCTCACTGTGAGAATGAGTGAGTATGTTTCTTATATTTTCTTTAGGGCTCTTTTCCTTCGTTCCTTTGGTTTTTGTCTGATTCTAATGTGTTAGTTTTTATTTTATCTTATTATATTAACCCTTAGAAGCTGTTTTGCTTTCTAATGAAAGAAAGGGAGAAGACCCAAATGGGAGGAGAAGTGGGGAGGAATTTGGATAAGTAAAGGAAAGGAAAAGGGAAACTGTGATCAAGATATATTATGTGAGGAAAAAATGATTTTACTTTTTGGCATAATAGAATTTTAATTATTTGAGTTGGATTTTTAATTTTAATTAATTTATTTATTTTTACATCTGACCACAGTTTCCCCTTCTTCCTCTCCTCCCATCTCCTCCTCCCTTTGCCCCACCCTCTTAGTCCAATGCCCCTCTGTTCCTGTTCAGAAAGGGCAGGTCTTCCATAGATAGGAAGTTGCAGTAAGACTAAGTACCACCCCATGAATTAAGAGTGGATAAGGCAACATTTTATGAGGAATAGGTTTCCAAGATTGAGTCAAAGCATTACAGACAGCCTCTGTTCCCATTGTTAGGAGTCCCACAAATAGACCAAGCAACACAACCATCACATGTATGTAGAGGACTTAGATCAAACCCATACAGGCTCCGTGGTAGTTGATTCAAATTATGTGTGTTCCTATGAGACAGGTTAACTGGTTTTGTGGGTTTTATTGTGATATCCTTGACCTTGACCTCTTTGGCTCCTATAATCCTTCCTCCCTCTCGACAGCAGGATTCCTGAATTGGGCCTAACATTTAGCTGTGGATTCTTTATCTGTTTTCATCAGTTACTGGATGAAGGCTTTCTGATGACAATTGGGTTAGTCACCAATCTGGTCATTGGAGATGGCCAGTTTAGGCTATGTACACACTAATGCTAAGAAACTTAGCTGGGGTGATCCTTGTGACTTTGTGGGAGTTCCCTGCTGCGGGCTTTCCAGTCATCATTTTCCTCCTCCATCCTCAGTCCACCCAGAAGATCTCTTCTATACCTGCTATCCAGAGAGATCATTGAGTCCCCTCTTGGGCTCTCCTTGTTACCTAGCCTCTCTGGGTCCCTGGGTTATAGAATGATTATCCTTTACTTATAGCTAATATCCACTTATGAGTGAGTACATACCATGTTTGTCTTTTGGGATCTGGGTTACCTCACGCAGGATGATCCAATTAAAAAATTGGATACAGACCTAAATGGAGAATTCTCAACAGAGGAATTTGAAATGGCAGATAAAGACTTAAAGAAATGTTCAACATCAGCAAAACGTAAATCAAAGTGACTCAGATTCCTTCTTACACTTGTCAGAATGGCTAATATCAAAACTACAAATGACAGCTCTTTCTGGAGAGAATGTAGAGCAAGGGAAAGACTCCTCATTGCTGGTGGGAGCGCAAATTTGTACAGCCACTTTGGAAATCAATATGGTGGTTTCTCAAAAAATCTGTTTTCAATAAGAGGAAAGAACATTAAATTAATTTTTAAAAATGTAGTGTGGTTCCTATCTGAATTCTGTGAGAACATTTCATCTGACAGAATGGATAGGAAGTTGCACATCAGTGGACCCTGTCCTGGAGGCTTAAGTGTGTTTCCCACACCCCATGATTTCTCCACACTTCATGAAAACTCAAACTATAAGAGTGATATTTTAATGAGCATCTAATGGGAAGGGTAAATAGGATGCAATATAATCTCAACATAGAGTTCAAATGTCAGGTGAGAAAAGTAGATATTGAATAGTAGTTCTTTCAGAGATCCCTTCATTTACACTGCATATATGACCAAGATGTCTTCTGCTTTCTTTGATCATTCACACTTGTGTTATCATTATTAACATATAAGTCTCTGAGGGGAAATTTAGCAGAAGCCAGCAACATGTATAACTCTTTCTATGAACTAAACTGTCCCAGAAGTTGATATGCCTATTAAACAACAGGTAAAACCTTCTCTAAGTAGCTCCTAAGTGCAATGTGTGGATTTTTTTTTTTTTTACACATGGCCATCAATATAAAACTCTCTATTTTAAGTTGTTTTTTTTTTTGAGATTATAATTCAAACTTTTCACCCTTTACTGTCCTCCCTCTAATATAGCCCTCCTCCTTCCTCTTCCACAATGTTTCTTAAGCCTTGGTGTGGGATTGTTTTGCAGATGTATCTATTAGGACTATTTCCCAAAATGCTGCATTTTGATTGTGGTGTGTAGTTAGAGTTTTCCTGCCTGGTCCAGTCAGGACAAATCTCTCTTACCCGCCAGTCCCACAGTCGCTCAGACCCAACCAAGAAAGCACACAGAAACTTACATTGTTTAGAAACTGTATGGCTGTGGCAGGCTTCTTGTTATCTACTTCTTCTATCTTAAATTAACCCATTTCTGTTAGTCTATACTTTGCCACGTGGCTTGTGGCTTACCAGTGTCTTTACATGTTGCTTCTCATGGCGGCAGCTGGCAGTGTCTCTCTCCAGTCTTCTACTTCCCAGAATTCTCTACTCTCTTGTCCCGCCTATACTTCCTGCCTGGCCACTGGCCAATCAGAATTTTATTTACACAGAGCAATATCCACAGCACTTCCCCTTTTCTTTTTTCTTTAAAGGAAGGTTTTAACTTTTACAAAGTACAATTACATGTAACAAAACAATTATCAAGCAAGAATTATAGTTACAATATTAAAGAAGATATCCTATCTTATATTTGTGAGTCTAAGGTTTTATATCTAACTTATCTTGTATCATAACTGAGGAAATTTTAACTATCTAGTCTTCAACCACATCAAAGACCTCTGAAGGATATAATATTACCTGAGAACGAGGAGAAGGATGTAAGCATTTTTTAGGAGTCTTGTGGGGTAGACAGAGACAGCTGGCAGCCTGGACAGTCACCTAATGTTCCTTTGTAAAGTTGGGGCATTTGTCTTCAGCCCACAGGGCTAGAGTCTCTCGATCACTTCTCTCAGTGTCCTGTAGAATGTCTGGCAGTTTCCTCTGCGAAGCAGGAACCTGAAGGACCATTTTGTCAAGCAAAGTTCAGTGGTCACCTTTCTATGGGTCCTGCATGTCCAGTTGATTGAGCAGTCCAGGCAAGAACAGTTTCTTGCCCAAATGGCTATTTTTGCCAAGGTGAAGATAAGATATGAAGTGTCTTCAATGCCCATTGTTGTCTCTGAAAACTTATGTGGAAAAAATCTCTGACTTAATTTTGAAAGGAAAATTGAGACTTCGTCAATTAGCAGGAGTAGATCCAGCAGAAATTGTTGTACCTTTAAATAAAGAGGACATTAAAAAATTATGGACAGAAAGTGAACCTTGGCAAAGAGCTTGCAGTAATTTTTTGGAAGAAATTAACAGCAAATATCCTAAAAGCAATAGAATTGATCTTATAAAGAGAGCTGATTGGATCTTGCCTCGAATTGTACGTGAAAAACCCATATCTGGATTTCGGACATTTTATACAGATGCCAACAAACAAGGAAAGGCAGGTTACAAATCAGAAAATTTAAGTAAAGTGGTTCAAAGTCCTTATAATTCAGTTCAAAAATAGGAATTGTATGCTATTCTGTTGGAAATGGATTTTTCAGAACCTCTCAATATAGTTACTGACTCTCAGTATGCTGAAAGAGTGGTATTACATATTGAGACTGCAGAATTTATCCCTGATGCTTCAGAATTAACTTCACTATTTATTCAATTACAAGATACAATCAGGGAAAGGAGTCATCCTTTATATATAACTCACATCTGATCCCATACTGCTCTGGCAGGCCCTCTAGCACAAGGTAATGATGAGATTGATAAATTATTGATAGGAAATGTGCTGGAGGCCTCAGAATTTCATAAGAAACATCATGTCAATAGTAAAGGTTTAAAAAAGGATTTTCCATAACCTGGCAACAAGCCAAGAAAATTGTAAAGAAATGTCCTACTTGTTCCTTCTACAATCAGACACCATTACCAGCAGGATGTAACCCAAAGGGTACTCAGAGGAATGAAATCTGGCAGATGGATGTGTTTCACTTTGCAGAATTTGGAAAATTGAAATATGTACACCATACTATCGATACTTATTCAGGATTTCAATGGGCAACTGCTTTGAGTTCTGAAAAAGCTGATTCTGTAATCACTCATTTGCTAGAAGGTATGGCCATCATGGGTATACCTGTGCAAATTAAAACTGACAATGCTCCAGCATTAAAATGAAACAGTGTTTTGCTTATTATAATATAAAGCATATTACAGGTATACCACATAATCCTACAGGCCAAGAAGTTATAGAAAGATCCAACAGAACTCTAAAGGACATGATAAATAAACAAAAAGGGGTAACAAAAACCTCCAGAAATAGACTGCATAATGCTCTATTAACTTTGAATTTTCTCAGTGCTAATGAGAAAGGAACAACAGTTGCAGAGAGACATTGGTTAATAGATAAAACAACAGAATTAAATCAGCCTATATACTTCAAGGATGTGCTGACCTCAGAATGGAAACCAGGGTATGTGTTACTTTGGGGACGAGGTTTTGCTTTTGTTTCTGCAGGAGAAGATAAGCTGTGGATACCATCAAAATTGATAAAGGTTCGATTGGAACAAGAGAGACCTCTTAATTAGAGGAGGTGATAGTTCATCAACCAACATGACCATCCAGTTTAAACTCACTTATAACATTAATACATGCCTTTTCATTTAATCAGATGTAACTTGCCAAAAGGGAACCTCCCCAAAATTAGTCTTGGGGAAGGGTTTTTGTTTTTGTCTTTTAGGAGAATGAAGGCTAAGGAATCTGAAGAACACTGGACAAATGAGACAACTGAAGAAAAAGGACAAATCATCTGTCCCAGGAAAAAGAGTAAAATGGCCTATTGGTATATATCATCTACAAAATTTCATAAATCTTTCTAAATGTTTGTTTCTGCTCTTCTCTAAAAAATTAATACTCTTAGTCTTCTTGTAGTCCCAGTTCAATTAAAGCTTCAAGCTGATTTTGGAGTTGGAGAATGGCTCTCTCCTCCTTTAAACTCAAGCATGTTGTTAAAAGGAAAATGAAAACTCCCTGTATCACACCAGAAAAAAGAGCCATCTTCTGACATGGGACAGGAGAAAAACCAAATTAATTAAGGGACTATTCTATTACTAATCTCAATTCTTTGATTCTATTCTGATTCTTTAACCTTTTCTTAAAGTATGAATTTTATATCAAAATTTACAAGATATATATATTTTAAACTTTGTTAAGATAATAATGGTCATATAGAGTACTAATTAATTCTAGAGAAAAGGCTTCAATTAGCTGCCTATACATGTCTTTGTGTTTGAGTCTCTTTTCAGTTTTCTGCAGGAAATCACGGCCAGGCCTAACTTCTACTGAAATCTCCAGGAAGAAGATGGGGCCCCACAACGACAATTCCATGTGGAAAATAATATCACTAAGCTGACAAACATCATCTACAGATCAGCTTTGGACTACAAAGTGCTTAGAGCAATTCTGAGATGGCTAGCTGAGATGATCCAGTTTCAAAGACTACTTGTATAAGGACTTGAGATAAACACTGAACTTTGGCATATGGATAACAAAGAATATAGTTATCTTTCCTAGAATTTGTCAATTAACCCAAAATTTTTCTTTTCAGAATAAAGATAACTTTGCCCATACCCAGCAGGAAGCAATTTTAAGAATTCGACACCCACATTCCCAAAGGGGTGGTGTGGGATGGGTGGTTTTTTTGGTCTTTTTATGGGTATTGGGTCTGGGATAGTTTTCATTGTTTAGGAGGGTTGGTTACAAGTTGTTGTTAAGGGTTAGCAAAAGGGCTAGGCAAAAGGTGCTTGTTAAAAAAAAAAGACAATTACTAGTTTTAAATACTTTACATTCAATTGGATTGTTTTATATTGTATACAAATTATTATTGAGATTGAGATTGTTAGAATATACCATACACGTATTTCTAATCTTGCTGGAGATATTTTATTTATACCATTCATTTAACAATGTAATGCAATTTGATAATCCTTGAATGTTAGTATTACCAACTATTAGGATATATATAAATGAAAATTAGTGGTTAGACATTACAATTGAACTTGTAGTCATATTAGGTGTGTTTTCAAGATCAAACACATATATTTTAGATAGACAGGTCATCTTCAAACCCTTCAGAGATCTACAGAATATGGCCTTTAAAATGTTTTAATAACTTAAGAATTTTTCTTTTTTGCTATGACTATGAGACATGACAGCTCCTGGCAGTACCAATCTACTTCAGAGAAAATATGGGCATTGAAGAAACTGCATATGGAGTTAACTTTCATTGTGGCAAAAGTTAGCCACTGGACAACAAAGTATCCTCGAATCAAGTGCTAACAAACAGGACAGACAGGACATGAAACCAAGGACTACCAATTCTTGCCAAAACAAGTGTGGTTGTGACTTTAACAAAAGGCATCTTCTGAAGCCAGGACAATATGGCACCATCCCTGAAGTGAGTGACCTTTGCAATCTGTAAAAGGTACCGTGCCCTTTTCTTCAAAGGCAGCTGAACAGGGAGTGGGCCAATGGCTTCTGATGTGCAATGGAACAGCAGATGAAACAATTATTCTTGAAGAATAACTAAGCTCACCCCTCTCAATAGTAGACTGGCGTTTAATAGAGGGATGTGGAGAAGAACAGGATGTCAAGATGAAGCCACATATACACAGCCAAGAAAAATGGACAGCTGAATTGACACTAATGGAATTCAAGTGTTTCTGGTACATGGACTGCTCTCACCAAATGTGCGGTCAAACTGTTGACCTTATATACATCCTAGTTCACAAAAGAGTCTGTCAGATACGCTAAGCCTATAGGCTGAAGATGATGCCCCAACACTGCGGAGAAACCTCAGGTGACTGTCCAGGCAGCTGGCTGTTTCTGTCAACTCACATTTTTTTTTTTTTTTTTTTTTTTTTTTGGAAGCTGCTTGCATGCACTTCTTGTTTTTATTTTTTTTTAGGTAGTATTATTTCCTTCTTGGGTCTCTGAGGGAGTTGAAGATCAGTTAGTTATAGTTATAATTATCTTTATTAAGGATTTCAGAAAAACTCACTAAGAGCTGTAAGTGTATAAATTTGAAAGACGTTATAAGACAGTTCTGTTAGGTATATAAGTTAGGATAAAAAGTGAATCAGGTACATTCTGGACTTACCAAAATAGGATAGATAATGGAATTATTTTCTCTGAATTTGTCAAATACAAATGTACTAGACATTGTTTAGGTATTTATTGTTTGTATATATGGTATATATAGTTATTGTACTTTTGTATATAGTTTTTCTTATATTAGTTATAACTTTTTCCTTTTTTTTCTTTTTATTAAAATAGAAAAGGGGAAATATAGTGATATTTTATTTGTATTGAAATGTGATTTTATTTGTATGTCAATAAAGTTGCCTTGAGGTCAGAGCAAGCCAGAGCAGAAGCCAAGCAGTAGTGGGGCATGCCTTTAATCCCAGCACTTGGGAGGCAGAGCTAGGCGGATCTCTGTGTGTTCAAGGACACAGCCAGCATGGCAGACACACGCCTTTAATCTCAATACCAAGCATAGAAGACCTGGAGGTCTGTACAAACAGGCAGTGACGAGGAGGTCATGTGGCTGGGTTTACAACCAATGAGAGAGGAGAACAGAAAGTTTTTAAATAGACAGGATGCACAGAAGTAGGTCTCTTGTGGAGAGGAAGAATCGCAGAAGCAGTGAAGGGTAAGGTTTTCCGCTCTTGCTCTGACCTCATGGTTTTTAACTCTGCAATTGGTTCTGTGTTTCTTATTTAACAAGCTGGTTATATCTACAGTGGTGTTCTTTTGTGGTCCGAGTGTGTTACAAAGAGAAATTTTATTGATGAGAGGTTAAGACCACACTTATCTATGGGTATAACGACACATGTTTATAGCATTATAGGTTGTAGGTTCTCTAATATCCATGATTTCACTAGCGCTGAGTATACTGTTAACTAGGTTTCCAGCATCAGGAATGGTTTCCTTCTTGTTGAGAGGGTATTAAGTCCAATTAGAGAGCTATTAGTTACTAAGGGTGTCACCAATGCCCCCTTATAGGTATCATGTCATGCTAGTCATTGTTGTGGTTCATAGGCATCACAGCTGCCTAGGACTATTGGTTGCCTTCCTTCTTTGGAAGCTTTCATGGAGACTTCTGATACAATGAAAGCTTGTCCTCAGTGAGGAGGACTTCAGGTCAGTTTCAGGGCAGGGGTTTCTTGTCTCTGTTTCTGAGGTGCATGGCATTTTCAGCCATAGGAATTACCTCCCACATTAGAGGAGTTGGGCAACCTAGCACAATAACTACAGACTGTATGTTTTGAGTGTCTCTTGGACAGCCCTTACTAAAAATTCAGGGAAGGCTTATGATGTCTGTTGCTGGATGTTTGTTAGGTTGTACTTGGTTTAGCTGCTAGTCAAATATTTAGATGTTTTCTTTAAAACAGACCTACTGCTTTGTCTGGGTTTTTATATGGGAGAGATAGCAACATATGAAGATAAAACTATTAACTTTCAACAGGATCTAAGCCTGTATGGTTCAATACATAGGACATTAGGCTAGGGTCATTATATTTGTTGATAGTTCAAGAAGGATTGTCCATTTCTTTAAAATAAGAAAGTGTCATCTTATCTAACATAGCACTGGCTCCTTTGTACTGGAGAGCTCAGATACAAAATACATAGGGAGAAGCAAGAGATCTTTGTCCTTTACTCAGTCACCACTGAGGTGCCCACATGTAAGGTGTCTTATGTAATCCTTGATGCATCTTTCCCAGTATGAACTTAATGGCCTAATAGACATGTCACTTATTGCTCTGACTTCAAGATTAATGTTTGATTGTTTTTCCTCTAAAGGCTACAAAAAATTGATAACACATTTTTTTTCTAACTTGATTGCTGTAGCAATGAATACTAATTATTTGATAATGCCGCTAAATACCACCTTTCTTTAATCATGCAATGTTCTGGTATCTGGAGGAACTAATCTTGTTAATGTTTGGTGTGGGTGATGCCACAATTGAATTCAGGCAACATAGGGTAAAAAGCCTCCATTAATATTGATGTGCTTATGTCAGGGTCAGAAAACTTGACATATGAGGAAGAAGTGACTTGGTACCCACTAGAAATAACAATCTGTCCATAACAGTAGCATCTTTTCCCACTATATGTAGAGATTTTGCAGATTCAGTCACCAGAAGAGACATCTAGTTTAGCGATGCTAGCTGTAGCCAATAACTAATGTATTCCCAGCACTATTCACTCCTTCCACCCATGTGTAGTATTGATCTAATGAAACAAACCAAAGGGTTTTCAGGTGTCCTCTCCTGGTAATGTAACAAGCAGATAGAGGTCATTTATGGGAGACTTTGAACTACTAATTACAACCAACTTGTCTTGCAGGCATGCTATAATACACAAAGTAGATCACAGACTCCAAAATCGAGTACAGTAGAGGCCCACAGATGCTTCCTAGTAAGACCTTAGTGTCAGAGAACCTGTGTTTGCTTTGCCCAGCAGGACTGCATAATAAGATGATTTGACAATGGGAATGGTTACCAGGTGTTTTGAAGGGTCTTCATGTGGCTATACATTGTGCTTTGATCTTGAAAGGGAGAGGTCTTTTGCCTCTCCCCTTGGCAGTATGTAAAAAGCTAATTAGAATAAATCTATAATAAATAAACCAGTTGGGTACAGACCCAGGGACCTCCTGAAGGTAGCCTGTGTCTCTGTCTTTCTTATCTTCTCTTTCTATCTTTCTGTCATTTCCTCATTCCCCTCTCCTCCCCACCAGAACCCTTCTACAGGTAGGAGCTAGACACCAGTAGACTCCCACAGTACAGTTACTCTAGGGACTTCGGAAATCTCTTTGATGACATATATCATCTGGGTGATTCCCCTCAATGATTCCATTCACACAATTAACAAGGTTACAATTACAATTTGTCTTCCTTCCAATAATTCCATCAATAATACCATCTTAACATTTCCAGCATGAATTAGTCATATTTTACTGTCTCAGTTAATTTTAGGGAACTGACACTTTAGTTGTATCTTCTGATTAGCAAGATTTTATTTCTATCAATTGCCAACATGTTGTCCTTGGCTGGATCAATGAACCTATGAGAGCAGTATAATTCACAAAAGAAAAGGCTTGAAGAATACTGGCTTTGCCACACTGGGTTGACACATGGTGAAATACTGCTTTCCACACAAATTCATGACAAGGAACTACTATATGAAGCCTGATACAATAGATATGTTCAGGTCATTTCTGCATGTCAATATCACACACCTATGTCAAGGTGTCCCTTTTAGGGTGGGAAAGACTTGCCTAAGTACTTCACTGTGATTAATTTACCTTTTTCTCTTTCCTAGCACCTCTGGATCTACTCTTTGGTTGGGGCTTTGGAGCAGGATATAAACAATAACAACAACAAAAAAAAAACAAAAACAAAAACAAAAACAAAAATCCTCCCTCTCAGAGACTGTATTATAATACTTTTGCTCCACACCAGGAGTTCTCCAGCAAGGAAAAATGAAACAGTGAGAATCTACAGCCTTTTCTGTTTATCTTTTTCCAGGAACTTAGTGTTAGCAAAATTAGAGAGGGCAGCTAGTATGTGCAGCAGGCACCCATGATCATTAGGGTAGTTATTTTAAAAAAAAAGCAAAAGAAAAAGAAAAAAAATTCAAAGTAAAAAGTAGATGCCAGTATGCAGATAAACCCATGACCTCATATACTGATGGAAGTAAGTAATAAGGAAGTTCATTGCAAAACTGAACAGATTTACAGCAAATGCAATTTATGAGTGTTTAGGGATTCAAAGAAGTATTTGTCAATGATGTTAATAGCAGCAATATTCATGATGTCTAAGATGTGGAAGCATTCACATATCTATGGTAGATGATCACAATGTAGCCCTGCATACAAAGAGTGAAAGGATTCTGAAATATGTTACAGTTGTAAAATAAAATTAACTAGTCACAAACACTGTGTGGTTTTTCTTACAAACAAGTTAAAATTTGAAGGGCAGAAAATAGAATGGTGGTTGTCATGGACTGAGAGGAGGAAATAATGAGAGTTATTGTTTAATAAGTAATTTTTTCAACTTTATAAGATGAAACGGACTGTAAAGATGGATGGTGGGAATGTTCACACAGGTTTATAAATATATCAAAGTCACTGAATTGTATGCTTAAGAACAATAAATGTGGTAACATCTAAAAGTTGAAATACTTAGTGAAAAGAATTATTGAGTAAAAGCAAAATGTTGGGTAAGAAATATGTGCACTTTCTATGTATTTAAAATTTGAAAACTAATGCATGTTTCTATATCTGCTTCTGTGTCAATCTACTGCAATTTAATATTTGATGTGGAGTGCACAAACATAGTTTGGATCCCTATAGACACACTCTTGGGGGAAAATGTAAGCATATTTCAATGGCCTTTCAGTTAATTCTGGGTATTTACTTTTACCTATAACTAAAATTGTAGTCACCAGGAGGAGGAAGCTATGATTGCTAGTTTTTACTGTTTAAACATTCATTAACACTTACACTTGTACTGGAGGAAGGCTTAGCTGTGCCTCAGTTCCTAACCCAGAAAAGGCTTTGCCAACTCCCATGGGACAGAAGCACAGAAGTCCTTGACATGTCCATGCCTATATCAACACTACTCACTTATTAAGGGCTGCATCTCCCCCTTACATACTTATTCAGGGCTCCCTATATTCCTCACTGTACATACAGCCCTATCATCCTTATACTATGTAAATGGCTAAGATAGATAGATAAACACATAGAAAAGAGAGATACATAGACTGGAGATATATAGTAGATAGTTAGATAGATAGCAGATAGATAGATGGTAGACAGACAGATAGATAGATAGATAAATAGATAGATAGATAGATAGATAGATAGATGGTAGACAGATAGATAGATAGATAGATAGATAGATAGATAGATAGATAGTAGACAGGTGATAGAATAAATTAGGTCACATTGGCTGAAATTGATAAGCACAATCTTCATCACACTTTTGAATCATTAATGTATTTTTGTCTTCATGTTCAACACATCTTAAAACTGCTATGATAAGTATGTTTTTTTGTCAAATATTTTCTTTATTATGAGAAAAAGGTCTCCAATTACCCAGGGTATGCAAAATTTAAAAAATCCATGAATGCAGTGAGGGCTAGACCTTTTATATTTGAGGTGAAAAATAAGAAAACACACACATTTTCTGATGGTAATTTTCTCTTTTAATTCTTATTAAAAGATCTCTTTCTCTGAAAAATCTCTCTCTAAACATACAGCTATATATCTCTCTTTATATACATTCATCTCATAACTTTTTTCTGAAAATCTTTCTTGCTCTCTCTCTTGTCTAGTTACTCATCATCTTTCCTCAGCTCCCTCTGCACACCCACATACACTCTAACACATACTCATAGCTAGCTCTTTACACAGCTCCCCAACATAGCATCAACTCCTTCACATAGCTCTTTCACATGGCTCCCCTGAAAAGCTCTACACAGACACCTTCACAGCCAAACTCTGCCCAAATATGAGTTACATTTTCAGTGTGACAAAGCATTTTTTGATTAAACAATCAGAGACAGAGACAAACTAATTCATTTAAGAAATTACCCAGTTTCTCTCAGGCTAGGAAGGTCAAAATGACCAGCCAGTGAATAACACTTGACTAAGCACATAGCCTGAGTGGTTAGTGCTCACAGATAGAAAAAAAATGGCATTGAAATTCAGGACTTAACAAAACAGTAGTTGGCTAAACCTTGAGTGGTTGGGGTACATACAGAAGGAGAATTACTGGCAAGGGTTATATCTACCAAACTGCTTCAGTTCTGATCTCAATTTAGAGATAAACACCTGGGAACTTATTCCTGTGTATTCTCTGCAGGGGCAACTAATCTGTTTTGAAATCATGCTAGGATCTTAGCCAAATATGTAAAAGGCTGTCTTTGTAATTGAGGATACTATTGCTTTACTCTATCAGTTATAAAAAAATATTCTAGTTGTAGGTAGAGTTTTCATGCCTGGCCCACAGTCAAGACAAATCTCTCTTACCCACCAGTCCCACAGTTGCTCAGACCCTACCAAATATGCACACAGAGACTTATATTGTTTACAAACTGTATGGCCGTGGCAGGCTTCTTGTTATCTACTTCTTCTATCTTAAATTAACCCATTTTAATTAATCTATACTTTACCACGTGGCTCGTGGCTTACCAGTACCTTACATCTTCCTTGTCATGGCAGCGTCTGGCAGTATCACTCTACCCAGCCTTCCACTTCCCACAATTCTCCTCCTCCATGTCCCGCCTACCCTATCCTTCCTGCCTGGCTACTGGCTAATCAGCACTTTATTTATTTTAAACATTTAGAGCAACACATTTGACATACAGAACATCTCACAGCACTTCCCCTTTTCTTTTTTTCAAAAAGCAAGGTTTTAACTTTTATATAGTAAAATTTTAGATAAAAAACAATTATCAAGTAAGAATTACAGTTACAATATTAAAGAAGTTATCCTATCTATCTTATATTTGTGAGTCTAAGGTTTTATATCTAACTTATCTTTTATCATAACTAGGAAAATTATAACTATTTAGTCTTCAACCACATCAAAGACCTCAGAAAGTTATAATATCACCTGAGAACCAGGAGAAGGATGCAAGTAACTTTCAGTAGTCTTGTAGGGTAGACAGAGACAGCTGGCTGCCTGGACAGTCATCTAATGTTCCTTTGTAAAGTTGGGGCATTTGTCTTCAGTCCACAGGGCTAGAATCTCTTGGTCACTTTTTTCAGTGTCCTGTAGAATGTCTGGCAGTTTCCTCTGTGAAGCAGGAACCTGAAGGACTATTTTATTCATAAGAATTATACAGTGTAAACAAAAATCATCTTCCTGACCACCCACAGCTATATATGTATGTCTAAAGATGAAATATTTTTATGAGATAAACATATATGCAGTGGGGAAAATATCCATAGCTATTGTTATGGAAGAAATGAAGTAGTACATGAGAAAAACTACAGACAGAAACAGCCAGTCATGTAGAGTCAGTGACTCCACAGCCATGCCAGATGAGGCGCCCCATCAGGGGGTTTGAACTGTTAAATACTAGCTGCCATCTGCTATATACTCCCACGGCCTCCTGCACTTTACCTAAACCTACCTAAAGAAATGAGTTTAGGTTCGTTCTCTCTCTCTCTCTCTCTCTCTCTCTCTCTCTCTCTCTCTCTCTCTCTTTCTCTCTCTCTCTCTCTCTCTCTCTCTCTCTCTCTCTCTCTCTGTATGTACCAGTGAATTTTCCTAACCTGAATATTTCTGTATTATTATTTCACTTAATGGATAGCATTCCTAGTACTTAGAGACTTGTCCATACGCCCAGTACAAACCATATGGATTTTACCACTCAAGGTATTATCTTTAAATGTGTCATCATAAAATTAAGCCTATCTTTGAACTTTATGTAAATGAAAGAAGAATTCTATTTATCTATATCTGGTATTTTCTATATTATAATAATATGATTTGTGCTGTTCATATATGTATATATTTTCATATTCATTTGTATATAGCATTCAAATTATTATCTCTGTCCTAACTTGTGTATAAATTTTCCTTTAGTTCTAGCTTTTAGCAATTTTAACTAGCCACATTGAAACATATTGCTGTGTAGATGTTAATGAGCATATGCCCACAATGTTGTTACGTATTTCCTAGAAGCAGAAAGATGGTGCCATATAGTGAGTAGGTGACCAGTTTTAATCAGTGCCAAACCCCCATATCCTATTTAGAACAGAACAATCTGGGCCTGCTTTGTCTTGAACCACCATTCTGGTTAAGTATACTAATTACTTCCATTGAAGAACTAGGTAAGTCTTCATAGAAACATTAGGCTACATTTCACACCTAACATAAAAGAACCTTATTTTAGTGATGTTTCAATGTGATTTCAAGTCCAATTCAATGACAGAAAAGGGAGACCACTGGAATGAAAAAGCTGTTAAGTAGGAAGGGAAGCTATCACAGTGTCAGATATAAAATGTAATCATGTGAACCAGGCTACTCATTTCCTAAATAACATGACTGAATTAAAAGAATTTATATGGTGTCAATATCAAAATATAACAAATGATCGAAAACAGAAGAAAATAGCAGAAAACACACAATGGATGGACAGACAATTCAATTGTCTTTCCTTCTTGATAGATACTTTGTATTTCCATGCAGAATGACTTAATGTATTCTTATAAACACAGAATATTATAAGAATAAAGTGGTCCTTGTTTTATTTGTGTTACTTAGTTTTCTTTTGCTGTGAAAACAGGATGACCAAGGCATCTTGGTCATTTATTTGGTTTATTAGGGGCCCATAGTTTCAGAGGGTGTGTCCATATTTATCATATTGTGGAGCATGGCACATGTTGGCCCTGGCACTGCAGCAGTAGCTGAGGGCATGTGTCTTGATTTACAAGCAAGAGTCACAGAGAGAGCTTAACTGGGAATCGAGTGGCATTTTAAAACCTTGAATTTCCTCCCCAGTAATATTCCTCCTCCAACAAGGCTACACCTCCTAATTCTTCCCAAACTGTTCAGCCAATTGGAGAGGAAGTATTCAGATGTATGCTCCTATAGACGCCATTTTAATTCACACCACCATCTGGATCACAGGGGTCAAGACTCATACAACATTTTTTTTCCTTTTTTTAAATTTATTATATTTGTGTTTTAATTTTACACATCAGCCATGGGTTCCCTTGTCCTCCCCCTCCCGCCCCTATCCCCACCTTCCCCCCAGCCCCTCCCCTCCATTCCCATCTCCTCCAGGGCCAAGACTTCCCTGGGGATTCATTTAAACCTTGTGGATTCAGTGCAGGAATTATGAACCAAAGGCTGTGGAGCCCCCAGCTGGATCAGGCCCTCTGGATAAGTGAGACAATTGAATAGCTTGAACTGTCTGGGAGGCACCCAGGCAGTGGGACCCAGACCTGTTCTTAGTGCATGAGCTGGCTGTTTGGAACCTTGGGCTTACACAGGGACACTTTGCTCAGCCTGGAAGGAGGGGACTGGACCCGCCTGTACTGAATCATATGACTTTTGGTTGCTCTTAATCTTTGAAAAGTTGCATAGTACCTTCTAGTACCATGAAATCTACCACTCCTAATTATATTATAAATATTTGTCCTTTTACTCACAGATAAGTGTAGTCCTTACCCTTCATCAAGAAAATTTCTCTTTGCAGCATACAGAGACCATTACAGAAAACTGCAATCAAAATATAGAGTTTTAGAGACTAGTCTGATAGACACATCTCCAAAACAACTCCTGAACCTAAGACTCAGGGATCATTGTGTAATAGAGTGTAAATGACTGTAAGAGTGAGGGGATCTAAGAGCTTGCCGTGGCATTGTGTCTGTTAGTAATGTCAGGAGCTACATCCGTAAAGTCTCACCAGTAGGACTGTTTAACATGAGCTGCACAAGGATGACATCAGTAGACATTCTAACACGGACAGGGGAAAGTTCATAAAGCCTCAACTCTACACAAAGAACTATAAGCAACTAAACAATGCTGGGAGTGAAAAAAATTGTCTTCCATAGGGCAGAGCATACTAATTGGTTATCTAATGCCAAATGATCAGCTTTGAAAAGATACATTCCAATAACCTTTTACAGGTTAAGTGGATTGTATTTATGTTTCAGGAATATATGCATATATACATATATAACAACAATTGATGAAAAAGGATCATGAATTTGAATGGAACATCAAGGAGTGGTCTATGGAAAGGTACAGAATAAGGAAAGGTGAAACAGAAATGGTTTAATTATATTATAATCTCAAAACATAAAATAAATTATTTAAAAAATGAATAAATTCAAATGTATTATTTTTATACTTCTTAAAATACAGATTGAATCAAAGGTGAATTCATAAACAAGCTTAGATAAATTAATATTTTTATATGGAATAAGGAGTTAAATCAAATAGTGTTGGCTATCACTCTGCCTTGAATATGGATTATTTATCCCTTTAGAAAGTCATATGTTGTAGGAGACAAAACAGCAGTCTGGGGTATTTATGAAAAGTATACAGCAATAGTTGATAATATACCAATGGCCCATTGAAAAACCCTAAACACAGTTCTAATTGCTATGTGATAATTGCCAGGCTACTATAATCAGATGCAATCACCTCGAAATATTTCAGAATGTGAAATATTGCTCTTGTTAAAAATGTCAGGTAATACTATTGGCAACACACTGAGATGCTTGGCTGCATCTATAACAATATTTCTCCAGATTTAAACATTGTGCCACAAATATGTAAACTTTCCCAACCCCGCAGAAGGAAGATAAAGTTAAAATACATGAAACAGTTTGGTAAATCCATCAGTAAGAGAACATATGGCATCACCATGCCTTTTATAAATTTTTCTGAAATACTTTTCCCTGTAACATCATTTCTCTACTAAATTTTGATTAAGTTTAAAAGGAATTTAAAAGTCTCTAAAGCAGAAGTTCTCAGCCTGTGGGTTATGGCCCCTTTGAGCATTGAACAATCCTTTCACAGGGATTGCATATCAGATATCCTGCATATCAGATATTTATATTATAATTTATAACAGTAGCAAAACTACAGTTATGAAGCAGCAATGAAATAATTTTAAAGTTGAGAGTCACCATAATATGAGGATCTGTACTAAAGGGTCGCAGTGTTAGGAAGGTGGTCTACCACTGCTCTAAAGACATCCAAATACTAAATTTCTATGCCAAAATTTCAGTCATGTAAAGTGTAGAATAATTCTAACATTTTTGTTTTAACAAAATAAAACTTACCTGCTGAGGATGCTGTGAAAGTGTATTGCTCTGACTGATAAATAAAATGCTGATTGGCCATTAGCCAGGCAGGAAATATAGTATAGGCGGGGTAAAGAGGGAGGAGAATTCTGGGAGGTGGAAGGCCACTGCCATGAGTAGCAAGATGTAAGACACCGGTAATCCACAAGCCACGTGGCAAGACAGCTTGTAAGTAATACAAGCTTCTGAGTGATTATTTTATAAGTGGGCTGCAGGACTGCGGGGCCTTGGAGGGACTCAGAGCAAAACTTTTCAGTTACACTTACCCCTGAGAAATCATAATTGCCGAAAAACTGTTGAAACAAGTCTAGCTATTCAGATGAAGAACTCAGAGCAGTTGGGGAAATTTTATTCCTCTTGCTTTCCTTAAAATGTAAGTGGTACAGGGGGTTACTTCACTATTAGTCAATGAAGAATACATGAAGAAGCCCATTTTCTGTGTGATGATGGAAGAGGATCTGTGTCATATAGTAAGCTGCACTAAAAAGAAAAAACAAAAACAAAAACAACAACAAAAAAACCACTATGAGTAGAGAATCATCCTTGTGATTCCTGTTATTCCTAGTTTTGTCACTGGCTAAGGGAATTAGTTAATCCAAAAAGAGAGTTTAGGGGCTTAATGGTGGCAATGTAGACTATTGCTTGTGATGGAATTGGAATCAGTGATGAAGCTTGAGATAACACATATCAAAGTGTAGACACAGCTTTCACAGGGCAAATAGGATGCAATAAAAATAGCAGAGATTAATTGCATGGTTGAGAGTTCTAATCAGTTTAAAAGAGACTCTTGCTAAAGTCAACACATTATCACTATGCCATCAGTGAGTGTCAGTGAAATACCAGGAGGTCTGGTCTTCTGCATGCATTATGGTTTCAGGGATTAGTTTTTAATTTCCTAATTGCAATGTAATTCAAATATTTATTGTCAAAAAAATCAGTCAATGTTCTACTAAGATGAACTAACTTTAGTTCACATATGAGCGAGAGTGATAAGGTTCCAAATTATGTTTGTAACACATACACATTAATATACATATATGGACACAAAATTCCTGATGCAAAAACTGGTAACTGAAACATTTGAAGTTGTTTTAGCAGAAATTCTATCTTTCTGTTGATTTGTCTCTTGTTCTCGCCTCCTTAAATGGAAACATCTCTTTTTCATATCTTATACCTAATATACCAGCAGATTCTCTCATGCTTATGTTATAAGCCCGGCCCCCTCATTTTTCTGTCCTCACACCCACATCACTACTTAAAACCAACAAAATTGTTTCTCAAGCTTACTGCAATAGTTTCATAACAGATCTCTGCATATTGATGTTGCTCTATTTTATTTATTACCTAGATAGATTTTTAAAATGGTGTAGTAAATAGGCTTCAAATCTTGCTTTTGTTAAAGTACAAACTTTAACATCAATGGCTGTAAACATGACTTTATGAATTACACAATGTTTGCAGTCATTGATGTCTGTCTTCTCTCTAATCTATGCCTCACACTACCTCTGCTCTCACCATTGACTCTAAAGTCATTTTCTCCAGTTTTTTCAAAAGCCAGGATTTACCATGCATAAGAAAGAGCAATATCTTATGTAGTCAGCATCCTATCACAGACTGATTGACTATTAATCAATAAACAGATGAATTTATAAAGGACCAAAACAACAACACTCATAAATAACTTGTACATTGTGACTGTAGAAAAGTCTGTCTACAGGTCTTATGAAAATGTTAGTACAGGACTTGTCATAATAGAGATTCATTGAACAGTAGTAATAATCTTTATTTAAATTTATAAATACTTTATCATGATAATTTTACTTTTAAAAGGCAAGAAGTTTTCCATTTTTAATTTATTTGCATGGTGAACTTGATTTGCTAATAAAGGATAAAGCCTATGAATTTTTTCCTATAGATAATTTTTAAATTGTAGAGGCAATATTTAATATAAGCATTAAAAATATATTAATCCAATCCTTTGCCAACCAGTTCACTATGACATTTTAAACAGAAAAACATAATATTTTATTTGAACGATTAATATATAAAACAATTTTAATATAATACATTGATATTTTATCAATTTGATAATTTTAAAAGAAAGAGATAGAGATGAGAGAGAGATAAGAGAGAGAGAGAAGCAGAAACCTTGGAGTGCTCAGAGCAAGAAATGTGTAAAAGTGAGATGCATTCTGAAGGGCAAAGAGAAGCTTTTCCTGAAGAAAGAAAGAAAAACTAACATTAATGGTATAAAAATATCACATATGTATGAAAAAGTATGTCATCATTTTGGAATAGTCATGCATGAGAATTCAAAGTCTCAGATTTACTGAGACTATGCATATATATCAGAAGGCATAAGACGTAGGATCATAATTACAAAATGATTTGTTTACATGTCATATAACTCACAGTAAGGAATTTATCTTCTAAACTATAGAATTCCAGTTTGAAAGTAAGATTTAACATTACCAGGTAAATATTTTTTAAATGGCTAGATATTTAAGAAGAGAAGAGAGGTCAATAAAAAGCAGATAAGGAACCCCTCACTCTCTATATTTTAACCAGAAAATATCTGTTTAGTACATAGTGTCAGGGATTATTTTAAACATTAGTGATTCATAATCTTCCTTTTGGTGATAATGGGAAAAAAAACATCACTGACCCACCTTCTAGTCAAATAGCTAAAGCAAGTGTACATTAAGAAATATTTAAGATGAAAAGCTTTTTTTCAGTCTCAATCCACAGATGTGATGAAATCTAATAAATTTATTGAATTGGTCTGCAATTCAGTGTTTCAGTTTTTATAGTGAAGTCACCTGTGCTTGTAAGATATATATGACTATCAAGTAATTAACTAGTTCAGTATATCCTAATAAATCACAAGTATTAGTGTTGAGTTTGGAATGTTCAGTATTTGTTGAATGAACAAAAACAAACAGAAGTAATAATATTAAAAATATTTGTAATGAAAGGTAAGATTATAGTAACTCCTAAACAAAATTTTCATGCAGAAAAACATCCTTTGCAAACTTTCTTTTGCCTTTCCTTACTTTTGTTTACATTTCTATTACTTAGCTCTTCCAACTTTAAATTTTTGTTCTCAGTTTTTTCACTAATTTTCCTCCATATTAATAAACTTAACACCCATATCATGTGCCACTATTTCAGAATTCTGTGGCTTACTAACTCATACTGAAATTTTGAGTATATCATGTGACACATGTGACATTTTTCAGAATATTACTATTGGCCCCATAAATCACTGAAATCCATACCCCCCAAAAAACATTAATTTTCATCATAGAAAATCAAGGTCACAAATCTTAATTACTGCATTGTTCAAAAGGAAATCACAAAAATAATTTGCTGTGATTTGCATCCATTATTGACTCTTTGTTTAGAGTACAAATAATGACTCAGATTATTATAGGTAAATATTTAAACAAATCTTGTCTAGAATTTATAATACACATATATCATAAATAAATATTCAGGTTTGTTTTGTTCATTTTTCTGTGACTTATGTTTGCATTGTGATTTAATAATTTTTTTCTTATTTTAATTGTGTATTGATACCTAAGATGATGCTTTAATGAGTCTTCATTAATTTAAATATATAATGTGTTCTAATAGACATTAGTGTATAATAGGAATGTATGAAGATGTTGATCAACTGAATGATTGACACTAGTTGTGAGTAAGTGAGTGACAGAATGCTAGATCATCCACCATTTAAATAAGAAAATAGACATTTAAGTTTAAAACAGGTAATCAAATAAACACATGATAGAAACTTTCATATAACAAAATAAATATCGGTAAGACTCCTTAGAGTTTCGAAGGAGGTAGAGAACTGATGAGTAGAGTAGACACAGTTCGTCATCATAAGATGTGATAAAATAAATAAGTGGACTTCACAGTAGGGTAACTACACATAAAACAAACTTTATTGACATTTTGCTATGGTTCATAGCATTTCCAAAGGGTGCTCCTCATTGCCAGCACACAGCTCAATGTGATTTGTGAAAATAAAGTCAATGTGATGCATTAATGAACCTCTGAAATTCTACCTTCAAGCATATGTTTTTGATTTCCACTGGAGAAAGAAATTTCTTCTTTAGCACACTCCAAGTGGTATAGTGAAGAGGTATAAAAAAAAAATCTATGAAGAAGCATGAAGGTGTTGTTTACTTGACTACATTGCATCGTTATTAGCACAGGAAAAACAGATTCCATTAGACTATACTGCCAAGCAATAGCCTTGGAGACAGAACCTCCTCTTAGCATATATAGGATTTGTTTATTTCCATTGTTCTTTTGACACATGACAACCACATATTAACAAGACCAAAAGACAATTTCTGACTCATGTGCTTAGCATTTTCAGTTTCAGCAAATCTGATCAATGTTACTAGTTATATAATCAAAGGTAAGTTCTTTATCTTACCAAATCTTGGGTTTTGAATCCTTAATGTGATTAATATGTGTTATGTATAGAGTTAATGAGATATTTAGCTGAGATACATTGATAAATCATATGTTTCATATATTAATAAGTCACTTTATATCAATCATAGTTCTGTCTCTAAGACCAACTACTTACAAACACAATTCGGTTTCTCAATACTAATTCTTTTCCTCTTATTTTTTTTTTATTTCAGGAAATCTTTCTCAGATATGCATAATGGATAAGTAGTTTTTAATGTACTAAAATACCCTGACTAATTTCCATAGGCATATTTTATTATTTATTATGCTTTCAATTTTTCTCAAAGTATAAATGCTTCACTGCAGCAGCAAATTCAGTTAATTTTTGTTATTGACACTTTTGTCTGTTCCATGGAAAAAGGTCAACCTTACACCCTCACGCCTTTGTTCCTCAATTCCCTAATAATTATATTTTACTCAGACTGAGAGAATGTTAATAATTGATTTTTATAATTTTAGTGAGCATAAAGGAATGTAGCTGTCCTTGTTCCTAAGAAAAGAACTCACAGATATGTATTTAGCTGTATGACTATGAGTTTATCATAAGGAACTGGCTTTATAAAAAAATTGAGTATGGATGTTTTTTTTATTGTGGTGCTTTGACTGGCACTCTTAGTCACAAGGCCAGGACCACCAAGTATGAATTTAACCTAAGATCAGCCAAACTGTAATTTAAAACTTTCTATGACCTCATTATATAAGCAAGGAGAAACAGTAACATTAAGCTTAGCAATTATTTTTTAAATCAATATACTGAAATATTATAATTTTGCTATGTATTCAATATAAAATATTAACAAGGTATTTTCCATCCAAGAAAAAAAATCTTCCAATGGAATATATATTTTCTGTTTATAATATATTTCATTTCAAAACAGTCCAATTTAAAATGCTCAAAACCCACATATCACTAGTGACTCCCATACTAGATAGGAAGTAAGGCTCTAGAATCAAAGAGATGTTAACACAAATTTTTGTGATCCTAATGATCATGAAAAATGTTTTAAAGTTTATAACAATATCAGCAATGCATAATGGTTAATTCTACATTGTCAGAAACTCATATCAACTGTCAATTTGCTGGGGCCAGTGGCCAAGAATGAAGGCCCTTCCCTTCTCTGGTGGTTTTAATTCTAGTTTTTAATTTCTAGAGGGAGATACTGCTACCTTTATTCCCTCCTCTTCTCTTTTAATATTTTCTTTTATTTTTCCAGAATTATTTTTATTTTTCCTCCAAAATATGAAATATTAATACATTAAGAAAGACATACATTTGGGAACTTGATTGTTAAGATTCTGACTGTAATGTTTAACGTTTAAATAGTCCCTCTCAGAGGAACCACTTCTCATGAAGTAAATACTTATTCCTGCACAGCTTATCTGGAAAATGTGTTTACATTGAAAGGGTTTGACATGTTGAGTGCATTATGAGACTACATAAATTTCTTAGTCCTTACTCAAGATTTTTCACAGAGATGATCAAAATCCAGACTTTCAACAACAATGGAATGAATCGGTGTTGTTACCTACTCTGATTTTTTTTATTATAATTTGATTTTTCAGTTGAACATGTTGGATTGTTTTCAGGGCTCTCATTGATTGGAGCAGGCTTTCTTTTGGGTCACCAACCAGCTCCCTAATCATGACATGCAGATTTTATTTATTATTAGTTATAAATACTCAGCTTTATCTTACGCTTGTCCTACTAGCTCTTAAAACTTAAATTATCCTGTTCCTCTTCATCTATGTTTTATCTTGGGGCTTTTTACTTTTCTTTCTTTCCTCCTGTATATCTGCTGTCCCCATGGCTGACTGGCTGGCAAATGCCGTTTCTGTCCCCAGCATGCCCCTTTTTTCTCCCCCATTCTTTCCTTCTCTCATCTTTTGAGCCCAGATTTCTCCTCCTACTTATTCTCTCTGCCCACCAGCCCTGCCTATCCCTTTTCTGCCTAGGTACTGACCATTCAACTTTTTATTAGAACTATCAGGTACCTTAGGCAGGAAAGGTGAAACAGCAACACATCTTTACATAATTAAACAAATGCAACATAAACAAATGTAACACATCTTTACATTGTTAATGAAGACAACATAAACTAATGTAATGCACATTCACATAGTTAAAGTTGTATTGCACAACATAAACAAGGGTAACACATCTTTAAATAGTTAAAATAATATTCCACATCCTCTCATTACAATTCTTCCTAAGGAATATTGGTGTGAAACCATTTCAGTCTTATTTACCTATATCCTATACCAATGATTCAGCTGCTTCTAAGCCTATGCTATATGGTCATAAGACAACACGGACATTTTTCTACTCATAACACGAGTGAAATCCCCACATTTAATTAATTTATTCAGGAAACATCATACAATGCTGGCAGAAGTTTGACTTCTGTGACTGTTCATGTTCTCTGTCACTGCTCTCTGTCTTTTCATTAAAATAAGTGTAACAAGCTGTGCTAGTGTAGCTAGGATTGTGAAAAGTTTTTAAAATATAATTTCTTAAAGGCTTGAAATAGAAGAAATCTTAGACATATGTCTATAGAACAAAAGTTGGTGACCATAAATTCAGCAGCTTTGCTTATCACACATTTGTGAATTCCTATCAACTGCAATGCTGTAAATAATAAATAAAAAACTAAAATGACATATTTTTAAAAATAACACTCTAGTGTGAAACCTCATGTGATAATGATAGCTGAATGTTGATTTCAAGTTGATGATACATGATTTGGTTCTGTATTTTCTAAAAGTTGGTGAACACAACTTTAGTAAAAATAAATAGAGTGCACACGTGCAACAGAGTGTGACTGTCAAAGAAATAAGCTTCCAAGCTAGTTTTTGAAATGTGGTATTTTTAGTCTATTCACAAGTAAAATGTTACTTCTACTAATTTGACCAGCAATTTTATATTGCTAAGAAATGTAATGAAATGTACAGTAGAAAGTTCTTACAATAAATTTCATTCAGTATTTAAATTTATTTAAATTTATCTACTATTTACAAATAATGTTCCTCATTTTTTTCTCCTTTTACTTCTTATTATGCCCAACTTAACAATGTTTCTTCTTATTCACAAAACTGAAATTATATGGGATTATTCTTACTGGACTAAGTATTAAACAAAAAATTGGGTAATCACAATTATTTGAAAAGCACACATAGGTGGAAACAATTAATGAGAGAAGAAGCTGTAGTTGACAGAGAGCAATGACTGGTATATGAGAGAATTTGGAAGAAGGGAAGGTAAGGAGTAAATGTTGTAATTCTATTATCCATCTCAAAACAAGTGAGAGCTGGCAAATATAAATTCTGAGTAGACCTTTAACCCACTTTCAATGGAATCATGAAATTATATCCAATAACGTTTCTTTGGCAGAGTTTTTTTTTTTTATCAATTTTGCAACTCTTCATTTATTTCAGAGCAACAATTTACAACACTAGGCAATTTTTGAAGTCTAAAGGAAAGGAATATTTCTTTGCATAATTATATTCCCAAGAGACTAATTTCCCAAGAGAGAATTACAGCCGCAGAAGGTAACTATACTTGACCAGCTGTTCTATGCCATGGAGCAAGAAAAGATCCCAAAATAGCAAATGTGTGTTTGGGGCAATATTCTCGTGCTGTAGCCCTCATTTGGCTGTGGATAGGGACATATGGAAGGTGGAATAAAATGGAATGGAATTTTACTTTGATGGATACAATGAATATGCTTATATAAGCGAATGTTTTCAATGTCACAGTATGACTAATGCTGAAGGAAGGTTTGTTTGTGTCTGCAAACGACATTGCTCAAATTCTTCAAGGCCATTTTATTATGGAAAAATACTGTTCCTTAGAGGAGTAAATCACACTTTGTAGAGGAAGAGTGTACCCAAAGTGTATTCCTGTGTTCTCAATGGGTTTTAATTCCTACTATATACTTAGGATGTAACTTAAAATTTACCAGTATATTGGAAGCATTTTTCTAGTATACAATGAACATGAGTTGTAAGCAGTCATAATTTTCCCATTTTCAGCAATTATGGTATACACATTTACTTTCTTTAATAAGAACATCACGTTTAATTTTATCATATAAGACAAATAGAAATTAATGCAACCCTGTGTTATTTGAGGAATAAGCAGACCATCAGCAGTGTCCCAAATTGAAAATTGTATATGGTATTCAGAAGAGAATAGACATCATTTAAATATATATATTCATATATTTGTGTTTATAGTTATAGTTATAATTACAGTTATAGCTATTGAAGAAATTACTGCCATCTTTCTAAGCTGGGGAATTATTCAATAACTGTCCACATACACAGAAAATAGTGAAACTTTCAGTCCTCATCAGGAACCATCCTTTTTCTTCATTAGAGATTATCACAAAGAAACTTGACAGATCAAAGTGTAGAGAACAAGCGGCTATGAAGTACTATGAAATATTCATCCTGAAATGGGGTATCTACAACATTCTTCATCCCCTTCCAAGGCCCATAAAACTTGGAAGATGGAGAAAGAAGACCATAAGTACTTGAGGACTAGAAGGATTTCTTTGAAACTGTGTACTTTGTATATGAAAAGATACACCTATGAACTATTAACAGCTCTGGCTGTCTGTAAAATACCACATAAAACAAAGTGGGTCAACATACCAGCACAGGTGGTTGAAAGGGCTCATAAGTTCCAGGCAGTTGACAGCTGCTAGGGGAGGTAACATCTTTTTTCACCAGGAACATATATTCCAGTGCTTATCCCTATATATGTGTGCATAAGGGAAATACTAATTGGACTAAGAGAGTTATATACATTTAAATAAGACAAAAGAGAAGACACATGTTTAATTTTATCATATAAGTAAGACAAATATGAATTAATGCAACCATGTGTTAATTTGAGAGGTGATGTCTTGAATATTATTATGATCCTGCCTTAATACTATTCTTCCCAGGGGCCCAGAAGAGATGCTACAAACAGCGAGAATTATTTTCCAGAAAAGAATCCAAGTACATCAACCTCTTAGTCCATCTACTTCATTCCTCTAGGATAAAATCCTATTTATGCAGCTTCAGTTCTGTTCTCATGTTCAGCTCCTTTCTTGCCTGATTTCGCTCTGCAATTGTCTGCTGTCCTAAATTCTATCTTAATTCTCTCATCATAGTTCTGCTTCATCTTTGTCATTCTCTTCTTATTCTTCCCCATCTCATTCTTCCCCATCTGGTTCTTCCTGCTCTTCCAAATCATTCTAGTTCTCCCTAATTCTCTGGTAACAATCCTCTTTAAGTCTCTGAGGTTTACAGTTATATACCCATGCAATAGCAGTGCTCTAACCAAAGTAAGGTCACGTGGCTTGAATTCTTACAAGGTCATAAAGGAACACAAGAGTTTTCTTCAGGCAGTGACCATCAGGCTTTCTTTTACAACCCAAAAATGGAGTGGTAAAGGAGGAGGTCATCTAAGAGCTAAAAATTTGTTAATATATCAGAAAAAGGTAATTTATGTACTCAAATTACATTCCTAGAGGTGGTTAGGTAAATGTTAGGAGTCTATAATTTTAGTATAAATACCACTAAGGCTCTATAAGAAAGGATGGTCTGAGCTTAATTTACTTTAATTTAAGAGATCATTTGGCCTTGGATACTTGATAGGTATTTCAGATATAATACACTGTTATGAGTTCTTGGAAGCATACATAGCATTTATATAGCTAAAATATCACCAAGACTTCTTAAGCCATGGCTTGACCTTCAGAAAGTCCTTGAACTTTCCAGGTAGTAGTATTTGTGATAGTAGTTGGATTCCATTTAATTTTCCTGTGGCTTGTAGCAGGGATGGATCATAGGAGGAGTTAAAGGCTGGATAAGGGATAGGTGTGATTAAAATTCACTGTAATTACAAAATTTTCAAAGAATAAAAGTAATTATAGTATGTATGTATAAATTTAAGTAATTGAATTAAATATCTCTAAGAGATAGAATATATGTTAGGTAAACTTGAAGAAACTTAAAACTAGTTATTTTCATAAACATTTTGTCTCAAGAATATAACAATAGCTCAGGGAACCTGCAAGCCACTCTAATTTGTGAAGCAAAAAGACTGATTGCAATTTACCTCTCCATCCTCTCCCTCAAATCCAATCCCCTAGTCTCACCACCAGCTTCATAACTGACCACCAGCTCCAGTCTCCCCTTCTTCTCTGGTGCCATCTGCAGTGTATCACAGTAGATTTCTTCTAGGCTTTTTGCCACTCATCCTGTTATCCCAGGCCCCATCTCCATCAGACATTCCCTGGGAACCCACCAGCAAAGCCTACCAGGAAAGCAAGTAGGCCAGTTAGGAAACGTAGGCAAGCTTTACACCTTCATGCTCCTGCCTCTCTTCCAAACTCAATTCCCCAATTCCTCATTCCCAGCTCTGTAGCAGACTTCCTGTTTTGGCCTTTCCTCATGATCTGTCCCCATATGCAGAGGACCAAGCAAATCCTATTGGAACACCTTGATTTTCCTCCCTCCTGTGGGAACACTCACACCCTATCTGAGCCTATCCCTATTCCTTAGGGTCAGCTCCCAATATCCAGAAACACTTTTTACCTAGAAGCTCCTGTGGTCACATCTGGTAGGATCCCAGAAGAGTTTTCTATAAGGCAACACACAACAACCACACCCTCCTGAAACCAAAGAAAAGCAATAAACCAAAGAATAAAACATCCACCCAACAAAGAAAAATTGGATATCACCACTTAAATTGCAATCATCCCAAGTCTAATGCCAAGAAGCAGGCATAATATCAAATCGAATAACAGCCAGGATAATATGTCTCCACTATAGCTCAGCAACCCAATTACAGTAGGCCTTGAGAATTTCAAAATAGTTGAGCACAATCAAGGTCATTGAAATAGACTTTATGAGTATGATGGAGGTCTTTCAATTAATAAATAAATGAATTCCTTAAAGAAATCAATGAAAACCCAAACAAACACTGGAAGACAAAGAATAAAATACTCAAGAGTTGAAAGCATTAATAGGATCAATGAAGAATACCCAAACTCAGGGAATAAGAATTTTGGGAACTCTATCAGGAACCTCTGAAGCAAGATTCACCTAGAGAATATAAAAGATGGAATAATCTTAGTAATTGAAGCCTTGGTAGGAGAAATGGACAACTCAGTCAAAGAAAATGTTAAATCTAAATATATCCTGGCATAAAACATTCAAGAAATCTGAGACAATATAAAAGATGAGAGATGGGAATAAAAGAAGAGTAAACCCAGGTCAAGGCACATAAAATATTTTCAACAATGTTATTGAAGAAAAGCTAACCTAAAAAACAGAGATGTCTAAAATGGCACAAGAAACATACAGAACACCAAATAGACTATACCAGAAAAAAAAGTTCCCTCAGCAAAAAATAACCAAAATAATAAGTATACAGAACATGTAGTGTGAAATTTATTTCACTGAAGCTCTAAATAACTGAGCTGGAAATATATTCGTTATTAAATTATTAAGTGGCATCAAACTTAATTTTTGATTCAACAGAACTCCTTCTCACTGCCACAGAAGCTGCCAGAGTAGTCACAGAATGTAGCGAGTTTATTATAAAACCTGAGTATAACATAGTTAAAGGCAACAGCATATTGTAATCCCCAACATCACCATTTTGATGTGGCAGGGTGGACATTTCAAGCCCTGCCATTCCCAGGAAGTCAGATAGCAACAGTACAGTAAACACCTAAGTGAAACTCAGTTCTAAAGAATTTTAACAAACAGTTGAAAACATACTGGTTAGACTAAAGATGGTGGTAGAATAGCAATAGTCTATTAAATCTCCTTGTTTTTTTTTTTTTCATTTCAAATACAATGCTATTATCAGTCACATGCAAAAGACAAAAATATAAATATGATGCAACCACAAAAACAAATTGACATACAAAAATACAGATATGGCATGCAATGGTGGTAAAACTTTACTGTGTTCCAGGACTAAGTTCACCACAGGTCAAATATTCATTGTTCATTTGGAATGAGTCCAAGTTAACTTGCATATGGCTGCTGTGGATATCGCTCTGTGTAAATAAAGTTCTGATTGGCCAGTGGCCATGCAGGAAGTATAGGCGGGACAAGAGAGAAGAGAATTCTGGGAAGGAGAAGGCTGGGGAGAGACACCTCCAGCCACCGCCATAAAAAGCAACATGTAAAGACACTGGTAAGCCAAAAGCCATGTGGCAAAGTATAGACTAACAGAAAAGGGTTAATTTAAGAGAGAAGAAGTAGATAACAAGCAGCCTGCCACGGCCATACAGTTTCTAAACAATGTAAGTCTCTGTGTGCTTTCTTGGTTGGGTCTGAGTGACTGTGGGACTGGCGGGTAAGAGAGATTTGTCCTGACTGGGCCAGGAAGAAAACTCTAGCTACAAATGGCGCCCAACGTGGGGCAACAGTTTCCACCTAAAACCTGAAAAAAAAGATTCTAAAACGGAGCTAAAAACAGCTTCCTAGTTGTCTCTCTCAAGTTAGTGGCAGCCTGCAGGTTTGAGCTACTATGGCAGGTTCCTGGCATGTGTGTCTGACCTGCAGTGTGGCGGGAATGAGGAATCTACAAGCAGCACTTTACTCTGCTGCATGGTGGATTTAGCCTTTGCAAGTTAAAAAAAAAATAAAAATAAATAAAAGGTTTCTGGGCTATGCACTGCTTTGATAGAACTGCTTCTGATAGTTGATGGTACACATGGCTCCAGACCCAGAGCTGGTGGTAAACTGTACCACCACCATGTTGTGAAGCTGAGGTGGGCGGAGCCAGCAGCCACAATGGCATTTCAGTCTTACAAAGATGGATATTACACAGAGAATCTGGTTTGTCTTGTCTTTGGGATTTTTAACTGCAAAAAAAAAAAGATTTGACTATAAAGGCTGTTGAGTTAAACAAATATGTAAATTTTAAAGGTACCTTGACTTCAAAATTTGGATATAAGGATATGTTGCTTTGAAAAAGAGTCTCTGCTTTTGTTTCCCCAGAAAGCCAGAGGCTATGGATTTGTTCCACATTAAGATACATCAGGCTTCATCAGCCAAGACCACCTAAAAGGCCTCTGATGACACCACGGCCCAGATGATCCAATATCCAAAATGGTTTCAAGGCAACTGGCTCAGAGGTTGACCCTAATGGACTTCTCCATAATCCTAAAATTTTCTTTGTGTCCCCATCAGATACAGCAGCCCCCTCCAGCAGGAAGTAGTAAGAGAAACTATGCCCACATTCCCAAAATTATCAAGCTGGCTTTGGAGATGGAATTGGCTCACTCCTTCTCTAAACCCAGACATATTGCTAAAAAAAAAAGTTTAAGAGATTCTTGTGTCCCAAATCAGAAGAGCCCTCTGGTGTGGGACAGAAAAAAAAACCAATATTTTTCTTTAAAGCAGGTTGATTATAAATGTGATCTCTTTCTAAAAAAGAAAAGGGGATATGATATAGATATAATAAGATGAAAGGGTAGATTAAGGAAGGAACTTACTTCTAAAGAGCAACAACTTGTTTAAAATGTTTTACATTGGTATAGATTTTAGTCTATTGATACAAACTTAAAGTTAATTTTGTTATACTATGTATATATTTCTACTCATGTTTAAGGTATTATGTTTGTATAGCTCATTTAAAATTGTAATGGATAATTAAAAATAGATTAATAATTAATCATCTGTGATAATCATACTCATAGCCATGTTAGTTAAGTCTTCTGGATATACATAGAGATATTTCAGATAGATAGGTAATCTTCAAATACTTCAAAGACCTACAGAATATGGCATTTAAAATATTTTAAAAATTTAGACTTTCTGGACAGTGAGACATGTCTGCTCCTGGCAACACTGATTTACTTCAGAGACGAGGATGGGCATTGAAGACACTTCATATGGAGTTTATCTTCACCTTAACAAAAATAGCCATTTGGGCAAGAAACTGTTCTTGCCTGGACTGCTTGATTAACTGGACATGCAGGACCCATAAAGAGGTGACCACTGAACTTTGCTTGAAAAAATGGTCCTTCAGGTTCCTGCTTCGCAGAGGAAACTGCCAGACATTCTACAGGACACTAAAAAAAGTGGCCAAGAGACTCTAGCCCTGTGGGCTGAAGACAAATGCCCCAACTTTACAAAGGAACATTAGGTGACTGTCCAGGCTGCCAGCTGTCTCTGTCTACCCTACAAGACTCCTGAAAGTTGCTTGCATCCTTCTCCCGGTTCTCAGATAATATTGTATCCTTCTGAGGGTCTTTGATGTGGTTGAAGACTAGATAGTTATAATTTTCTCAGTTATGATAAAAGATAAGTTAGATATAAAACCTTAGACTCACAAATATAAGATAGATAGGATATCTTCTTTAATATTGTACCTGTAATTCTTGCTTGATAATTGTTTTGTTATATGTAATTTTACTATGTAAAAGTTAAAACCGTCCTTAAAAAAAAAAAAAAAAAAAGAAAAGGGGAAGTTCTGTGGATATCGCTCTGTGTAAATAAAGTTCTGATTGGCCAGTGGCCAGGCAGGAAGTATAGGCGGGACAAGAGAGAAGAGAATTCTGGGAAGGAGAAGGCTGGGGAGAGACGCTGCCAGCTGCCGCCATAAAAAGTAACATGTAAAGACACTGGTAAGCCACAAGCCATGTGGCAAAGTATAGACTAACAGAAAAGGGTTAATTTAAGAGAGAAGAAGTAGATAACAAGCAGCCTGCCATGGCCATACAGTTTCTAAACAATGTAAGTCTCTGTGTGCTTTCTTGGTTGGGTCTGAGCGACTGTGGGACTGGCGGGTAAGAGAGATTTGTCCTGACTGGGCCAGGCAGGAAAACTCTAGCTACATATGGCAAAGCACATCATCTGGCCTTCAAATTAAACTGGTTCTTCAGCTAGCATTAAAAAGTCTAAAAAATAAATGAGTAAAAAATATTTATGTATATAAATTAGTGATTTCTATGAAAACAGAGCCTACACTAAATTATGGCATTTTAAACTGAGACTTGGAAAGCAAGCTAAGGGCAGTGGCATGGAATATTACAGCTATTATCTCAGTGAGTCCATTCAGTGTGCCAAGGTCATCATGTTTGTGGAGATGACTGATATTCTTAGGAGCACCACTTGTTTTATGAATTATGTGGTACAAGAATTTGAAGTTAACCATTAAAAAAACAAATGAAAGTAATCTATGAAAAGAAAATACACCATGATAGGAATGCAAGTTCAGAATGAGAACTTTAAAGACAATTTGGGAGAATTAGGAAGTACAACACATATGTCACAAATTAATTTAAATAACACAGTGCCCCCTCTATAGAATAACTTCAAAAATCCACAAATCATTAAGGATTGAAAAATACAAGAGATGGGTCAAATTTTAGAATGCCAAGAACAAGAAGACAAATAAATGAATATTAGACACCAAACTCCATGCATACTAACATGAATGTAAATTAATCTCGCCACTATTTAAATTAGTGTGGTTTTCCTCAAGAATTTAAAATGGGGCTGGGTGGTGGTGGCACACGCCTTTAATCCCAGCACTAGGGAAGCAGAGGCAGGTGGATCTCTGTGAGTTCAAGGCCAGCCTGGTCTCCAAAGCAAGTTCCAGGAAAGGCACAAACCTACAGAGAAACCCTGTCTCGAAAAACCAAAAAAAAAAAAAAAAAGAACTTAAAACATAACTACAATATTACCCCAGCTATACAATTCACAGAGACACTAGCCCATCCTTGTTTGTAGTAGGACTACCAAAACACGATCAAGGTAGGGGATCAACTTAGATATCCATCAATAGATGAAAAATGAAATACAGTATGTAGTTGTGGTACAGTTTCATTTATTCACATAGAAATAGAAGTATGAAGTCATGTTGTTTTTAGGACAATATAAACAATGGGTTGTCATCATATTAATTAATTAATAAGCCAGATTCCAAAGTTACTAGTTACATGTATACTCTTATTTGTGGGCTCCAGATTCTATTCATATACACAAAATATTTGTGTGTTTCTTAAAAGTTGAAGAAAGTGTTGCTAAATAACTCCACAATTTTATTATAAGATTCATGATTGGGAAAAGTATATTCAACAAAATCCTTTGTCTCAGACCCGAACTTTATATTGTACAGATGTTCATGCATTAAAAAATGAACAGTTTAAAGAACCCCAGCATTTTAATGCTGTCACCATCAAATATTATCAATAACAATAAAAATCAGTTTTTAAAATGACAAGGGATATATCCTGGATGAATCACTATAGAACTCTGTGGAGTAAGAATTCTATTCGTTCATAGTATTTATTTTAATCTCAATCATATTGTTATTTTTCTTTAATAACAGCATTATTGATACATCATTCACATGCTAACAATATACACATTTTTCAGTATGGGATACATGTCTATCAGTGTATTCACATACTTGTGTAATTTTCACCCCTATAAAAACTTAGAATATTTAAATTATTTTCTGAACAAACATCATATCTATTAACAATTTCTGACCCTATCATTCAATTTTTTTAGCAATTGTTTCTTGTAGAAATATCTGAATATCAAATTTTAAATTATTTCAAAACTGCCTGATACTTAATTTGATATTTGTTGACTCTTGTAAATGCAAACAACAAAATGAACATCTTAATTGGGCTAAATATTCCAAATAAAGTGGGATGACTTTTTATTAATTTGTCTTTTCAGTACTTATCAGTGCCTTGTAATCTGCAGTGTAAAAGTCATATGATTTTTAAATTTTCTTTTTCTTTAAAATTTTTTATTTTTTCTTTGAAAGTTTTGTACATTGTATTTTGGTCTTGTTCAATCCTTTCTCCAGCTCTTCCCAAATTCATGCTACATTCACCAGCTGTTTTTGTCCTTTATAATAAAAATAAAATGCACATTGAGAATAATGTGTATTGTTAACATATTGTTGCATGTGTGGTATTCCACTGTCGATGTAAAAATAGCCAAATGCAGTGAACCTGTGACAGGGCAACAGTGTTGGTACTGGATCCCAGAGGCTAACATAATAAAACCCCAGTGCCATGAATGAGTTATTTCTTTTGAATTTTTTGGCCTGTAAGATCCCATAAAGCCCAATTATAGTCTATTGTCAGTGCGCCTGTGCTGTTCTCCAGAGCTTGATCATAAGATCCTACTGATCAGGATTTCATGTAAGTGAGTCACAGAACAAGGAGAAATAAAGCCAGTGCTGACAGAGGAGCTTTATCCATACTTGTTAGCTTCAGGGTATTTGAAGAAAAGTTACTATAAATCTAAATCATACCCAGCTGTGATTGCCACTAACTACCATAATGACTGGCCAAGCTAGGGATCACTGTTTTTGAGACTGGGTCACAGTGGCTGACCTTGAATTCACATAGATCATGTGCCTTTGCTGCTCTGCTGGGATTAAAAGGTATGAGCTGCGAGGCCCAGCTAAAATAATTTTTTTCTGTGTAGTCTCTTAATGTTCCACAGAAAAATTTTGTCATTTTAAAATAAAAACATTATAGCTTCATAATTTCCAATGTTTCTTTTTATTTTTCTTGCCTAATGGACTTATCTAGAATTGTGTCATAATACTGAATATTCTTGGCAAAACCTTTTCTTTTTAAAGAGGCTTATCCAATTAAGGGCTTTACTTTTATTTTCCCATTTTTTTGAATGATTTTTCCATTTATTTTATAAATAATAACATGAAAGTCAGTTGGGCTTTACTTAAATTATCTAATCTTTATTAGTTTATGTGATTGAAAAACAAAGGCTTTTTCTCCTACTTTCATAGCAAATATAGAACATTTGGCACAAGATGTATCAAATTTTCCTCCAATGGCTATATAGAGAGTCTCAGATCTAAACTACCTTTGTGTACTAATTACTTCTATGTTGCTGTGATGAAGCTCTCTGGCAAAAATAAGCTTAGGGAGGAAAGAATTGGTTTCTCTTACATTGCCAGATCACCATCTATCATTAAAGGAAGTCAGATCCAGAACTCAAGGTGGGAACCTGATCAAGAACCCATGGAATGGCGCTTATTGGATAGCTCTCTGGCTCACCCAAAGGCCCATGATTGATTATCTAGATTCTTATACAGGCCAGGCACACATGTCATCACTAGTATTGGTCCTGCCACAATAGACAATCAAGACAATACCCATGAATCTAGGTTGTATTGAAGTTCCTTTCCCACATGACTCGAGATTTTTCCAAGTTTATTGTAAAAACTAAACAGCATAGTCCATCCCTTATCAGCCTCAGACACATCATATTACTGTTTTACCATATTGTCTTCTCCTCAAGATAATATCATAGCATGAAATACAGTGCAACTTCCAAAGTTACACAGTCTTTTAAAAGAATTCAACAATTTAAAAGTTCAGTGTCTCTTGAATAGTTTAACTGTGGATTTCTGTAAAAGTAAAAGTAGGTTATGTACTTTCTTATTCCAAATGGGAAGAGCCAGTATTTACAACCTAACACTGCAAATCCAAATGCTATAGTCTGAGATGTGGAAATCATTTCTGATAGGCTAGGTACTAAAGGGCAACACATTTCTTCAGATCTACCATCTACAGCTGTGTGCTCAAGCTGGCTACATTCCACTCTAACTACTGTTCTCAGCAGATGACTCACCAGCCTGGTATCTCCAAAATCCTGGGCTGCCAGTACAATTGGCACTGTACTTTTCACAAATGGCTTCCCTGGCCTCTCTGCAGGGATTCTGACCCTGCCACACAGTGCCAAACTTAAGCTGCTACACAAATCCTTCAGTCTTCAGGAACTAAATGAAACTCTGAGAAAACCCCAAAGGCTCAAAGACCAGTCTTTTAAAATTGTCCCTAATTCAAACTCCAAACACAGTTTTTAGGTTGTGCTTCTGATTAAGGTTTCTAGGAGCCCATACTCATGTTCCTTTGAAATCTCAGGTAAATAATTTTGAACAGTATTACACATTTATTATAAAAAATATTGTAATTCATGCATGTCAGTATTAAAATGGAAAAGTTGTTCTGAGTAATGTAAGGGGAAGCAATATGAAGTTGCTACATTCTTTAGAGGCATCTTTTCCTAAAGATTCCTGAAGCTCTCTGCATTCTATGTTGACTTTTCATTGGTGACGACTTTTGGTGTTCAACTTCAACTTATGTCCTTATTCCTTCCCTATGGAGAATATGGCTGAAAGCTACAATCCATTTTAAAGTAAACTCAGAAAGTTCTGATCAAAATCATGACTAAGTACACTGACTTGAAAGTTATTGAAAAAAGGCATTTATGCAAAGTTATAATCATATAAACAATAACAGGGGTAATCCTTTCTTATCATATGGGCAAAATAATATTGAAAAAATGTCATTATTTAAAGGAAAAAACCTCCAACCCAGAATTCAGTGAAAATATTCAAGAAATAAATTGAAGTAAACACATTTTCAGATAGTGGAATAATAACAGTGACCTGAAAGGATTCAAAAGGAACAAATTCCCAGCTTACCAATTACCAAGAATAATGTCCTTCTCTTTCCAGAGTGGAAAGCCTCATATTTTATGGGGCATTGACTGCAGCACTTAGGAGGCCCTTGTCTCAGATGTGAGGACAAACAAGGTATAAACAAAGTGGCTCACTGGTCCTATGTAAAAGCTGAAGAGCTAGATAGGAAAGTATAAGTTATTTCCAAGTAAATTAATGGCTTTCTAAAAATTCAAAAATATGTGCAACATGCAGGATTATCCAATATTTTCTGACATGCAGTTTAACAATAATACCCTATAGAGATATGGTGATATATCTTACTATTCAAGATTTTCATAATCTAAAATCCATGAATTAACTTAGTGCAACACAGGCTCTAGACAAGAACACTAAAATAGGCACTGATTTTATCATCTAGTAAATACATATAAAATGGCATAAGATGCTGAAAAACAAATTTTGTCATTTTATTCATCACAGAACAAATATGTTCAAATACTTGGAAATGCTATAAAAATCCACACACAGTCACTGCATTCTTCACTGCAGAATTTTGCTGATGCAAATTAAATAATACTATAAGAAAATATAATCTCAACATTATTACATATTGACTTATAGGTTCAAAGTAGTAACTGTACCACTTATACTTTTGAAGAAATTAATAAATCAATCTCAATTTTATGAAAATATAAATTGCTTAAACAGCCAAAACATACTTTTAAAATGAAGTACAGAGCTGATTGCTCATAACCTGCAGTTTCGAGGCTGACTTCAAATCTATAGCCACCAACACAGTATGGCAGTGTTGAGAGGACATCACAGATTCCCATGGACTGGATTAGAATCCAGAACACATCTGCATATATGTTTTTAGGAAATTTTCACCAAATGTCAAGGGAATTCAGATTATGAAGGTAGTTTTTATGAAAAGGTGTGTCTGTCCTTTCAAGTGCAAAATGAACATTTATTAAAATTAACATGAAATGAACTGCCTGATTAAATTTAAAAGCTGAATTATAAATTGTCCATAAATAATCACTTTGTCACATCAAATAATTAGAATGTATTTCATAGATAAGACATAAATAGAAATCATGACTGAAAAAATGATAAATTGAAATTCATTAAATAATGTTCTTTTGTCAGTAGATACCATTAAGAACATGAATTTATCAAATGGAAAAATTGCGTTGATACATGTAATTATAAAAAAAATATACCTAGTATTTTTATTAACATTTTATGAATCAATTATATCAAAGCAAAAAAATTATTAAGAACAAATATTCGAACAGATAAATCTAAAAGAGGAAAGTTAACACATAAAAACTGATTAAATAATTTCTCACTAGTAGAATCCAAATCCAAATTGGAATTCATCTGGATGTCTAAAATAACATGGCTTATATTACTTTTCAAAGTGGATTTATTCTTCTAGAATTACAATGCATTGCTGGTTGGAATTTAAAACATATATAAGAAATGTCATGGCCATATTAGAAAAATATTTAGAAGCCTCCTAAAATATTTAGCATATGCTTGATATATTTCCTAGTCTTTTATGAATAATTACAGGATAAATGGACATATTTTGACAATAATTGAATATATATGTATCTTAATTGCTGAAATTTAGGAGTGCTAAGAAACTTCTTTGTACTAGTTAGTTGATGAACAGTAATATATTTTTGATATCATCTCTCTAACCCACACTAGCAAAGGACCAAATGTGTCTTTATAGTGTAGGATCTTGTGATCACTATGTTACATAAGTGACTAAGTAATTATCACCAACGTTAAAAGAGAAATTATGGGATACTTGAGAGGGTGCATTCTTGTCATACAATGTAACTGAAATGTAATCATTAAGACATGTCCTACAAATTAATATTTATAGGCCAAATTTCCTTAAAAGGTATTAAGCTTCAGAAAGTCAAGGAAATGCTAAATTCTTTTCCAAGAAAGCAAAGATTAAAGTAATATGTGATTCTGAAATGGATGTTATTCTGCAAAAAGGACATTACTGGAGAAGTTAATGAGATGGAGCAGGGTATAAGGTGTAGAGGATAGTAATGTACATCAATGAAAATGTCCTTACTAACCTACCCCACTGTAATTACATAAGAGAGTCCCCTTTTTCTGGAAATTTTCCTTAATGTACTTAGAAGTGATTGGAATCAAGCTAACTGTGGAATTTAGTATTGGTTATAAAGTTCACAGGATCAGGAATCACCATACTCTCAAAGACTGGAAACACCTTATGATGAAAGAATGGAAAAAAAAAAGCATTCATGTAGACTGGGCTAGGAAGTAAGCTAGTGTTAAAATATGAAAAAATAGACTTTGAGCTAAGATAAGTCTCTATGTACAACTCTGAAGGATCATGCTGATTTTGATGGCTGTTTTCCATGCCTGTATGAGATTACCTGGATCATGTTAATTGAGTTGGGAAGATTCACCATAAAATAGGGTGCCCATATTTCAATTAGTAACTGAAAGTGAATAAAAATTACTTTTCTCCAGTGGAATCTCATTGGGTATAGAAACTATTGTTAAAGGCAGGCTCCATGCCTAGTAGCAGATAGCCAATAAAAAAATGAACTCAGTGGTATTTTTTTTTTTTTTTTGGTCTCATAATGATCTGTCTTGAGATTTTCTTTAAACTTACAAGTCTTTTGTGTATATATTATGGACTCATATTTTTTGGGGGGTTTCTGAGTGTGTGAATATGTTTCTCTCTGTCTGTACCTGTTTCTACGGCTCTTTTGATTTGTTTTGTCCTGTTCTGCTTTTGCTTTGATTTGAACTATTCATTAGATGCCTGTTTGTTTTTAACGAGAGTGAGAAAGAAAGGGCATAGGTTAGGGTCAGAGGGGATGTAGGAGGATCTGGATCTGGGAGGAATTGGAGGAGGGAAACCCTAATCAATATTTTGTATGAAATAAATTTATTTTCAGATTAAAGTATAAATAAATAAAAATTATGTAAGCACATAAGAACTGATTCAACAAATCTCTTAGGCTTGGAATTAATAATTTATCAAATTTTCTTATTTTGGTGAATAGCCTAATATATTGAGATAAGTTATTTTTCATTGCATGATATTGATATTCTAAAATTTATATAATGAATCTTTTTTGCTAACCTTCAATAACGTTCCATAGGAAAATATTTTCAAAGACTTAGATATAATTTCCCTCAGTGAAGTAAACAGTGAATTGGACAATAACTCTGTGCCACTAACATTCCATAAATGAATTAACATCAAACATAGGTAGTGCAAAAAGTATATTTCCTTAATTATGCACTGAAATTTTCACAACCTTAGGAAAAACTAAATGATTTCCATGAAAAAGTGAGTGTAAGAAAAAGAAGAGTCAATAACCTATGCTTCTGGAAGATAAATTGCAATGGTAGTTTAAAAATCCCAACATGGCTGGCTCACTGGGAACCTGCCACTAGCAAATCTTCTAACTAGAAAAAGCCTTTCTGTGGTTTGACATCAGAATTCCATGATAGCTGTGAGGGCTTTGCAGCACCACAGGTTCAAACCTTCACAACAAAGGAAAAGTTCTAATGGAGCTCTTGACGCCCACATGGATGTCAAAAGTCCATAGGGATACAACAATGACATGTATTTATCATACAACATATATACATTGTATATATCATACAACATATACTATCATTGTATCTTTTTCATTGTTGAAAAAGAATTTTAAAACAAATATTCCTTAAATGTTCAGAATTAATGTATTATTTTCAGATGCCCTTAAATGTTACCATCTTACTTAGCTGGTAAGAAAATTTAATATACTCATACTTCATTTTTAAACAAACTTATGGCTTATTCAATGCCATAAACTACTCTCTCCAAAATCCTTTATCAGTTTTAATCATGCTAATATTATCAAATCAATTAATTTCAACTTTATAGAGGGACATGAGTATTCTTACTACTACAATCCCTGTACATCTGTTGAAAAACTTTCAGAGAACAATGGGTCTCTAGAAAGAAAGATTTAGTTTTTTTAGTGGGTCATGTTCTCCTGGTGTTCTCCATCCCATCTAGCTCCTACTCTTTCCTCCCCTTCTTCTTGGGGTTCCCCAATCTCCTAGGGGAGATGGTTTAGTGGTTAAGTGTGTTTATTCCTTTTGCAGAGTATTGAAGCCCAGTTTCCTCTGCTAATACTGTGTTCCCCAATATATTGTACACCCTAATAAACTTATCTGGGGTCAGAGGACAGAACAGCCACTAGATACAGAGGCCAGAAAATGGTGGCGCACACACTTTTAATCCTAGCATTCCGAAGGCAGAGATATGTCTGGGATCTCTGTAAGTTCAAAGCCACACTGGAAACAGCCAGGCATGGTGACACATGCCTTTAATCCCAGGAAGTGATGGCAGGAAGCAGAAAGGTATATAAGGTGTGAAAACCAGGAACTAGAGGCTAGTTAAGCTTTTAGGCTTTTAGCAGCAGTTCAGCTGAGATTTATTCTAGATGAGGATGCAGAGGCTTCCAGTTTGAGGAAATAGGATCAGCTGAGAAGTTGGTGAGTAAGTTTAGCTGTGTCCTGTTCTGTCTCTCTTTCAGCATTCACCCCAATACCTGGCTCCGTGTTTGATTTTATTAATAACTCCTTTTTAAGATTCATGCTACAGTTTCTAGAATCTATATACATACCCATCCCCTAGAATCACAATGACCTATTTCTCCAGATCCAAGGGATCTGACACCTTGTTGGCCTCTGAAAGTACCTGCACACATGTGCACATAACCAATCATATATGTACATAATATATCTATGCACATTAATTAATTGATATTTGAGATTCAAAAATATGTTAAGATTAAATCTCATAGATCAAATTCCAATACTAATAGAAATTTTCTATTCTTAAATTTTAAATCAAAACTCATTTTTATTATTATACTGGTGATGGGAATTTAACCCAGAGCATCACACATGTTAACAAAATGTATCAAATATATTTGTTATCCTCTAATGAATACTTTTTTACTCCAAGTGTACTCAGAAATGCAGTTGACTGCAGAATATAATTATATGCTGAGAGCTTACAATAAACACAATTTCATACAGCTAGCAAGTACATAGAGACATTACAGTCTATTGTATTTGATCAGAGATGAAATAGTATATGATATACTGAAGATCATTGTGGCCAGCATCAAGACACCTGTGAATATCAACTGTAAATGAAAAATGTAGTTCTTCAAACAAGCAACTGTTCTAACAGTGATTTTGGACGTTTGTTATGATGTCCTATTGGAAAAGATAAACATCCTACCAAATGGAAGAATACATATAGTGAATGTCATCAGGCATGAATTGCATTTACACAATGAGTCCTTAATAACCAATTTGATTAGAGGGAGTCTCACAAGTTTTCAGTTTGCTTAAGATACAATTACATAGTCTTTTGTTGAAAATGCTCAGAAATATATTACTGAGGAAAAATGTCCTCAGTCCAGTTATGTTCTTATTGATGAAATATTATATAATGTGTTTAAATTTAGTAATTTTTAAAACAGGTGAAAGTAAAGGTTAGTTAAATTTATATTATATAGAATGATGTACAAATCTGAATTGTTTTTAATTTTAAATACATTAAAATGATGAATTATAAAAAAAATAGTTCTCAGTTTTTTCAAAGACCAACATGTTACACTAACTCTAAAAAGAGCAATCATGACAATCAGATTTGGGTGGTAATAAACAGCTCAAAGGTGTGCCCAAAGGATGAATTTTTTTTTTTGAAACTGGAAACTTAGCCAATTCCCTGGGACTAGTAAAGCTGTGGATTGTGCAGGATAACCTTATATGTCCTCTTAACAAACCAGCATAATTTGTAACTTCATTCTAAACACACAACTTTATACCACAGATAAATGTATCTCTCACCCTTCATCAAAGAAGCTTTTCTTTGTAGCAGACAGAGGTCACTACAGAAAATCACAACTGGTCAACACACCAAGAACAACTGAACATGGTTTATCATCCCAATGGATACATCTACAACACAACTGGGCATCTAAGACTTGAGGTTCACTGTAGAAGAGAGGCAGGAAGAATGTAAGAGTCAGAGCACCACACAGTCTGCTTTGTAATTGTATCTCTTAGACATGCTAGGGACATTATCTCCATGATTCTGAGACAATATGGCTGACTAAATAAAACTCAAACCAATAGGGATGCTAATGTGAAAAGATACAATCCCAAGGAGTCCTATCTGTACATACACTGTTGCATGAGTCCTAAATGTCTTATAATAAAAAAAAATCCAGAGCCAGATACTGGGGTAAATGCTGAAAGATCAGAGAGACAAAGGAACAAGCCACTAGAGAAACTTCTCACCTCTACCGAATCCTCAGATGGAATGGAAGGCAAGATCCCATATACACGAAACCTCTGGCTGAAAGCCTCTGAGTCCTCAGCCAAAAAGGGACTTAGTTCCTGTCTTCTCATGCCTTATATGCCTTTCTCCACGCAGCCATTTCACTTCCTTCCTAGACTGGGATTAATAGTGTGTGTGTGTTTCCCAAATATTGTAGCAAAATCATGAGATCTCAAGTGCTGGAATTAAAATCGTGTGACTCCCAAGTACTGGGATTAAAGTTGTGCACCACCAGTGCCTGGCTGTTTCTCTCCTAGACTGAATGAATCTCATACAGTTCAGGGTGACTTTGAATTTACAGAGATCCATCTGGATCTCTGCCTCCTGAGTGCTAGGATTAAAGGTGTGTGCCACCACTGCCTGGCTTCTGTCCCCTGATCTTCAGGCAAGCTTTATTTGACACACAATATATCACACAAAACACAAACAAGGAGTTATAAGGGAGAATTCATCTTCCCATGGGATAAGCCCCTTTTAGTCATTCAATACCAAGTGTTCAGCCCTGGAATCATAAGCATACAAGCAAAATTAAACAGAACCCGTAGGTCACATTTATATATTTTTGTTTGCCTTTTATTCTGTCCCCTGTTCAGTGCTGGCTAGGATTCCAGTGGTATGCTCCAGTGCTATGGTGCTCAGAACAGATATTTTGACATGGTTTCCAATTCTGCAACATAATAATTTGGTTGTATCATTTAATAAAAAATGAAGTTGCTGCAAGCTTTATTTCCCCAGAAATTCTTTATGAAGCTGAGAAAGCTTTGCAGTTCTAGTTGCTCAGAGCTCTCAGAAACAAATGGATGAGGAGTCTTGTTAAATATTTACATACATTGATATGAACAAATGTTTTCCTATCAAGCTTATTACTTAATACATTAATTTCAAATGCTAAACCCACCTTGCATAACCATAATTATTCTTATTTGATTATAGTATATAAATATATTTGTATGTGTGTTTTATTATTAACTAATATTTTTGTTTAGTTTTACTTCAATAGATCATGATATGCATTGGTTGTAAAGTTCTGTTCTTGTTAGTATATCTTATTTTATTTTGCTTTAATAGTAACAACATACATCATAAAATTAGAAAAAGTCTCTCTAATCATTTAGAAGACTTCTAAGAAATATGTATTACTTCTTACTTACACATTTTTGGGAATGAGTAAAATAATCTAGGTATCCTACATTTTTTAATGAAAGTTTAGTTATTGATTAGATATAATCAGCATTTGCATGGAATTCAGGATATATGATTCTCATAATATTAATTTTATAGATAACACTTTCCAAAGAATTGTCCTGCTTAGTGCAAACTTTCAAATATAGGGACACAGAATTATTAATTTGATCAATTTAATGACTACAAAATCCATCATAATGAGGATTACATAAGAGGGTACCAAAGTGCATAAGAGCCAGTAGTAGACGACTATAAGAAAACAAAGTCTTCTTGACAAAGAGGATGATTAAACAAATGAATTCACAGCAGTTGTGACACCATGAACAAGATCCAGAGAAGCCTAAACCAGACCAAAACTCTGCAAGGAAAGGCGAGTTTGACATGAAGCTCCACACCTAACTGAGGAATTAGGGACAATACTTAGCTTCTGGGAGATAAAGGGTCAATTTTCTTCAAAATTGTAGGCACTCATAATGCGCTAGTAGAAGGCCACATATCTAGTACTATTTGTGCATCACAAATTTGTTTGGGTGGGAAAAAAAACAGAAAGTTGGGAGGGAAAAGAGAGGAGGTAACTTTGGGAGGAGTTGGGAATAAGAGGTGCATATAATCAAATCACATTGTAGGAAATTGTCAAAAAAGCTAATTAAAATGACTCAATTAGATGCCAATGTGTCTAACTAGAACCTTCACCATTCTGACTAGTGTACATGGTAATGGACGAGACTCTGAATGCTATCCAAGGAGGAAGGTAAACATCAACACACTTACAAACTCTTTGATGGAAAAGGATGATATACCTGCAAGATGCACTATTGTAATAGATCTCAACCTTCCTAATGTTGTGACACTTCAACACAGTTCCTCATATTGTGGTGACCCACAGCCATAAAATTATTTAATTTCTACTTCATAACTGTAATTTTGCTACTGTTATGATTCATAATGTATTTGTGCTTTTGGGAGGTCATAGGCAACTGCCCCAAGGATTGGTGACTCTCATATTTGGAAACACTGTACTAATGGAAGAAATCTAGTGGAAATAAATAGCCAACATCTGATTGGATTTAAGTTCTTCTCCATGAAATACTATTTGTCTCAGTCACCATTTCTATGTTTGTGAAGAGACACCATGACTATAACAACTCTTATAAAGTAAAAATTTACATTAACATCATGGCAGGGAGCATAGCAGCATGCAGGCAGACATGTTTCTAACTCCATCTTGATCAGAAATCAACAGAAGTTTATTTGACCTCAAAGCCCACTTCCACAGTGACATACCTCCACCAACAAGGCCATACCTACTCCAACAAAGCCACACCTCCTAACAGTGACACTTCCTATGAGCATATGGGGACAATTGCATTCAAACTACTATATTGCACTCTCTGGCCCCCATAAGCCTATAACAATATCACAACACAAAATGCATTCAGTCCACTTTCAAAAGTCCCCATAGTCTATTATAGTCTGAACAATGTTTTAAAGTCAAAAATTGAAAGTCTTTTCTGAGATTCATGCGATATATTAACTGTAATCTCCTATACAATCAAAATCAAAAAGCAATCACATATTTCCAACATATAATGACATAGGATATACATTACCATTCCAAAATGTAGGGAAGGGAGCATAGTGAGGAAATACTGCACCAAAGAAAGACAAAAAACCAGCTGGGCAAACTCTGCATTGCCATGTCTGATGTCAAAACATTCTTCAGATCTCCAACTCTATTCATCTCTGTTGATGGCAATACTTCTTTCTTTTGGGCTAGTTCCACTGCCTGTTAGCAACAATCTTAGGTATATATCCTGCAACTCTAGTATCTCTGACATCTTGGGGTCTCCAAGACATTCCAGGCTTGAGCTTCACAGCTTCATGCAGTGGCCTTTCTAGGCCTCCATTCAAGGACAGCCCTGACAGATATCTGGCCTCAACAGCCTTCCTTAATCTCAGGGCAAATTCCATAACCCATGTTTTCTATCCTTACCTCCAGAACCACCTGACTGAAGCTGCCAAGTTCTGTTGCTTGCTGGGCTAGAATATTGCCCCCTTGTTCAATTACATCTTTTCCAACTTTTGTTTTAGATGGTTACACCAGGCTGGCCTTAAAATCAGAGATCTGCTGTCTTCTACCTTCTAAGTGCTGGGATAAAGGTGCACACCACCACACACAACTCTTAAGTTTTTTATTAATTACTTTTCACAAGTTGGAAACTAAGCAGGGTGGGATCTTTCCCTGAGGTCACCACTCTCTTTATCCCATTTCTTAATCTGTTTATCTCCTTGAAAACAGAGTTAGCTCTAGTGGACTTCCTAGTGCCCCTTTTCTCAGGCTAAACATTTTGTATTTTTATTTGCTCTGCTTGCTTCTTTTCATTATAAATCTTCATCAAAATTAACATTAATAATCACATGATAGATTCTATATTAGACTGTTGTGAGATCTCTTCTGCCAATAGAATTGATCCAAAACTCTTCACATTAGCCTCAGGCAGACTTTTTGAATAAGGGCAAAAGTAGCCACATTATTCACCGAAATATTACAAGAATGATCTCTGGACACCATACTAAAATTGTTCTCCCCTGAAACCCATAATTCATCAAATCACACTCAGTACCAGTCTGGCAGAATGCACAGGGCCTGCATAGGTCTGGGCCTGATGGGGTACCTAGCACTGAGTGCAGAAATGGACAAATGGACACATGCCCACATCCCTAACTCAGAAACTAACATCAGTTGATGACTGCTAACAAAGGATAAATGAGTGTTCACCAAGCGGTTTCACTGTCTACACTCTTGAAATATAGCCCCATGCCCAGTAGTAGCTGTTCAACACCTAACAAACTCAATGGCATTTTGGAAGTTCTTTGTGTTTTAAAAATTAAAAATAAAAATAAAAACTTAATTGATTAACTAGTCAGTGAATTTTAGTTTTTTAACCTTATAGGTCCTTTGTATACATATTCCAATTTCCAGTTTTGTGTTTCTATGGGATTTCTAAGAGTAAGAATATGTGTGGTTCTGTGTCTATATGTGTTTCTTTGTCTCTTTTTATTGTTTTTGTTTTGTTCTATTCTACTTTGTTTTGCTTTTGTCCATTTTTATTTTTTTCTATTTTATTTATTCATTCTTCTACCATAAAATACATCATGAATACAGCTTCCCCCACCCGCCCCTCCTCTTGTTAGGAAAAAAATGACATCATGAAATTTGAAGGCCAATTCATAGAATGAGAAAAAATATCATCCTGAACAAGGCAACCCAGACCCAGGAATCCAAACATCATAAGTACTCACTTCTATGTGGATATTAACCAGTAATTAAAAGATAATTACACTAAACCACGCAAATCTAATTATTACTATTATTATTATTACTATTATTATTATTATAAACCTGTTTATATCCTAATGAAAGAGAGAGACAGAGAAACACAGAGAGAGAGAGAGAGAACTGGTTGGCCTGATGCAGTCATCTACTATCTTTTGCATAGTATCTCCATTATCTAAGACAGTTTTTCTCTGATTCTAGTTATTACATTCTACTAAGTAGTAGTTAGAGACACATAGGTTTTCACACATTCCATATCCCCCTTTTAGATTGATTTATGAATCATTGACTGCCCTGAAGGTCCTACTATAACATCTGAGGGGTTTCTTCCTTGAGGCTTTGCTTTTCATCTTCCCAGGAGGCCTGTTTTTCATTTACTTCATAGCTATTTGGTGATACTTTTATTTGTAGTTATCAAAAGCAGCAGTATATGCAAAGAAAATTATATATATATATATATATATATATATATATATATATATATATATATATATATATATTCCTTTAGTGTTTTCCCCTCAAAAAATCTATGGTATTTCACTTCAGTCTACATGGGACTAATACTCATCACAATTGTAAATCAATTGTTATTTTTCAATGATCTTGAAAGGAGAGAAAGGCTAGTGCTGCAAGTGTTTATGAGAGAATTGAACCTTGTAAAAAATGTATTTAAAAACTTCGCTGAAACATTGGTTAAAAACTAGAAAGTATGAAGGCAGGAGTACAACAAAGCAGAATACCATTTAACGTGATAATTTAATCATCAATGAACATTTGTAAATATTAAAGCTTCACATAGATCTGGATTTCTGTGTATAGCATACAGGTGGGTATGTCTGGGAGGGACACATGTATACAACTGTTTGCATGTGCACAGTCATACTTAAACTTACATGTATGTGTTTATAGATGTAAGCTGCATGTAAAGTATATGGATAGATATGTATCATAAATTTACACTCTAGAATTGATCCACCATTTTATATGTTCAAATAGTTGCTCTAACTAGCATTCTTGACTTTGTTGTCATCCATTAGTTTGTATCATTTCTCTGTCTACTTCTCTTCTCCTTCCAGTTACTGTTTTCTTCTGTCTCTCCTTCTAGTTCTCTCTCTATTTCTCTCTAGTTTTGATCGGGAATAGGAAAACAATATAAAGTTATCACTTGAATATATACTTTCTTTTAAAATGGAAACAAAATGATCATTACATTTTACCAACCATTTCCATGGTATTTATTTTACAAAGACATAGTTTTCTCCTTTCCCCATTTTTACATTGACAACTTTATATTTTCTTACTCTATTGTTGACTGTGTTGTGTACTGAAATGTGTATCTTTCAAATTTATGTATTAAGTTATAATCTCAACTAATCTGCATGTGGTGATATTTGGAGATCTAGAATCTTTACATAGATAATTAAATTGAGATCATTAGAATTAGTTTTCATTCAATATGAAAACCTCTTATAAAGGAAAAGATTAACTCACAGAGAGTAAAAGAAAGGTCATCAAAGGAAAATGAAACTATCTGTAATTGAGAGGGGGAAGAGGTGATTGTGAGTGAGCGGAGGAACTGGGAGGGAAGGGGAAGGAATCAGAAGAGGCAGAGGGAGAAAAAAGAGAGGAGTATGGGAAGGGAAGAGGGAAGATAGAGGAGGAAAGATGGGAATCAGGAATGAGGTGGGGGAAGGAAATGGGGCAAGATGGGGAGAGGAGAAGAGAAGAGGGAGAGACGAAAGGGGAGTGAAGAGAGGGAGAGAGAGAGGCACACACTATAAGAAAAAAGCCTCCAAGCAATTTGATCTGCACTTCTGGCCTCCAGACCTTGGAGAAAATAAATCTATTTTGTTTAAATCACTCAGTTTGGTGAAATTTTTCTGGTAGACTTAAAACAGGCAGAAAAGGTATTATTGTGCGATTTTGCAACCTTCCCATGCCAGGGAGATGATAGAGAAGATGACCTCACTCTAGATGGAGAACTGATGACAAGCTGAAGAAATGATTCACCTAAGTCCCACTTCTTTTATTGTGGTTACTTACATGATAGGTAAGAAATTCCTTACAGAGGCATGGCTGACACAAATTTGGCTATATGACCAAAATGTTTGCCTCAGTATGAATGATGAACTTAGACATCCTCTGTAACTTACAAGCAGCTCAGCTGACTGAATACTCTCTCCCCTGAAGTCATTACTGTTTGTGTGTTCTCATGGAGTGCTTTTGTGAATTTTGAAACTATCAGGAACTTCCTATTACTTGTGAATTATCTTCTTACTTAACTTTGTAAATTTCTTTAATCTATGAGTTTTAAGGAGCATCCCTATAAGATGAGAATTTCAATTTGGAAAAAAAAAATGCTACACAGCAATATGCTTTCTAATTTGCTGCATATTTTTTGTTCTAACACTTGATTGAAGTGTCACCACAATGCCAGAAAAGCAGAAAAAAGTTACCAATATGAATACCAATATGATAACCAATGGACTACTTCATAATTTTACCTTATAGTTAACTTTATAAAAATGTCCAAAATTAGTAGGCCTATATAGACATGTTACTTCCAAGAATGAGAACAATATAAACACAAATTTTTGTTCATTCTTCCTTTAATCACTCATTGCCTCCAAATACATAGAATATTCTTTTCTATTAACATCCATGTTAATTAGTTCCACAATGGCAGACACTGATAAAGAGGATTTCAAAGACTGAATTACAGTTCAAGCAGCCATATACGTGTGTGGGGGGAAATCCACCTACTCTAACTCCGCAACAACCATTGGTATGACTAGTTCTTAGTACAGTCAATGATAGTTTCTTCATTTTAGCTACAAGGTTTATAGTAGTAACAAATACATTGAAATTTCATTTCTCTGTCATATTTATGAGGTAGTACATATCTCAATGCTTTTGATCCATTAATTATACTTCCTACTATACCATTACTGTTCAACCAGTTTAAGCATGTTTTAATCTTTCTATGGACAACTTATACTGAATTTATTATAAATAAAGTGTGTTCTATTTATAGATGTTATATTTTACCTACAACATCATTTGTATTTGACTTACCATTCATAATTAATCACAATTCTTTTACTAATTATTTTTGAGAATCTGATACATATATAAAACATATTTTGCAATTACGTTTTTATTATCTTTCAATGAAAAATATCTTTATAGTCTAGCCCATGTGTTTCTTTGTGATTAACCCTCTTTATAAACCCATGAGGAGATTCTATTTTTATTATAAACTCAAGAAATTGTTCTCCTTTATTATTTTGTAGAATTTAATACACTTTACCATTAAAACTAGATCTATCTATCTATCTATTTATGTTCTTTGTTGTTTGAATCTTAGTCTTTTAATAAACAACCCAGAGCCAGATATTGAGGTGAAAGCTGAAAGATCAGAGAAACAGAGCAAGTCACAGCCACCACCTATTACTTTACCAACTCCACAAATCCTCTGACTGAAATACTCTGAGTCCTCACCTGAAAAGTTCTCAGCCGAACTACGTTAGTTCCTGTTTCCCCATGTCTTGTATACCTTTTCCTGCCCTGCCATCACTTCCTGGGATTAAAGGCATTTGTGCTTCCTAGTACTGGGATTAAAGGTGTGTGCTTTTACTGCCTGGCTCTGTTCCCAGTGTGGCCTTGAACTCACAGAGATCCTGATCGATCTCTGCCTCCCAGGTGATAAGATTAAGGATGCGTCCCACCACTGTCTGGCCTCTAGGTCTAATCTAGTGGTTGGCTCTGATCTCTGATCCTCAGGCAAGCTCTGTTAGGGTACATAATACATCATCACAGTCCTCTTCACTCTGTAACCTCTAGTAATCTTTATTTTAGTTCCTTCGTTTATAAAGTTTCCATGGATGAGTGAGGACATACAGTATTGTTATTCTGTACCAGTCTTATTTTGTTCTGTAAATTCTGCCCTAATTTCTCTTAAACTACTTTATGTGGCTCATTCTTTGTGTAAGTACTAGAATGTGAGTTATACCTGTTAAAATTTTTTGACTGAGCTTCCTGATTTTATTTTATTTTTTCTAGTTTGTGTTTGCTTGGTTCTTATGTAAGATACAAAGTAGATGTTTTTCTACTTACTCACATTCTATTTCAGTCTTCTCTTTAGTTCTGTTCTATCTAGTGCTAAGTATATCTACTGAGCCCTTCATTTCCACCACATTCCCACTCTACTCTAGATTTAAACTATCTCTTGCCAGACCAGTCATTATTGTAGCTCGTAGGATTCACAACTGGTTCTAAATGATGGTAACATTTTGTCCAGCATTGTGAAAGCTAGGTGGTATGGATGAGGCTGCGAATCAAGCACAAACTTCATTTATCCATGTGGTATGATTCAGGTATTGTGGTAGCAATAGGGTCTTACTGCCCAGTTCTGGACGGTACCCAAGAGCATTGGCAGTGGTCTATACTGTTTGGAACCTCACAGTACAACAACTCTAAAAGACATAAAACATTTTTGGGACTAGCTTTATTTGTTAACCTCTGATATCTAGTAAAGGCTTCAGTGCTCCATTATAGGATAACTCCACTTTGACTCTTTGTATGTGTGTATAAAAAATAAATTTTAGGATGCTTTTAAAGTGATAGGTTTCCACATGAATATTCTGAAAAAATATTTAGTATTATTTATTCTTCCATTTTTCCTGTTCCACCATGACCTCCATTCCCTCAGTCCAATTTAACACTTCCTTTTCTATAATTCCCTTTGAATCTTTTGAGGGGTGTGTGTGTGTGTGTGTGTGTGTGTGTGTGTGTGTATGAGTGTATGTGTCTATATGGAACCAGCCTAGTCAATCTTTTTTTCTCAACCTTGTCTTTTTTCTTTTATTTGGCCTAGGCTCATTAATTTTGCTATGACATATGTTATAAAGGTGTAACTACACATCTGAATATTTTGTTTCTCTTTGGCTTGTTCCATATTTCTTTATCATTTATTTAATTATCTCATTAAACTACAATGTACTAATGATCACTGAATTTATTCTTTCTTATGATTCAGTATTGAAGGTATGGGAAAAAGTTCTTTTCAAGAGGATATTCTATCATAGTCACTAATGATTTAAAAAGTCCAATTTCTAAGTAACTTAGAGAACAGGAGTTGCCATATTAGATATTATTTTATTTTAACAAACTATTTTAATCTCCAAGACATCTTTCTTAATTACTTTCATTCATTGTATCAACTAATCTTCTTTTCAATATTAAAAATATATTTATTTTTCATAACATAGTCATTCTACACTAATTGCACAAGATGAAAGTTATATTTAAAAAACCCTTTTTTTTTCAAACCTGGAGAATTCCCTGCTGCTCATTGTAATAATGTCTATAATAACTCAGTATTTATATGAACTGAAATGTTCAAATAGTTTTACTTTGTTAAAATGAATATTTAAGTTTAATGTTGAAATGTACATTTTTATTGAAATGTTCATCATATTCAAATATAATTCCTTACATTTGTACAAGTTACTTTCATTTGCTTGGGGTGGCAAAGCATAATACCACATTCTCAGTTGCATAAGTAAACAGATATCTCACAGGATGAGCAACTAGCAATTCAAAACTAAGGTAGTTATACAAGTGTTGTTCTTTCCTAAATCTATGGATAAAAATTATTACCTTTCCTGGTTTCTCAATTTTCTTATACTCCTTGACATCTTTGTAAACACATTCTCCTAGTATCTTCATTATCATAGGTCCACTTTGTCTCTATGCATGCATATGTTAAAGAATATTTTAGTAGTTTGATATTAGAAATCTCACCCAAGTCTACATGACCACATTGCAAATAATTACATATTCAACCATTTTTTTAAAGAACGTTTTTTAGTATTGTGAAAATCCTAGGAGACTGGACATTAGATTCCAGGGGGAAACAATTCAAGCCATAATTCAAGGAAAATATTTTTAAACAGGAAGTTTTAAATAAAGTAGGATAAAATACTCAATAATTTAACTTTGGAAGTGCCCTATGTTGTGACTGTCTTAGCCAAATTAAATTTAAATATATTTGGCATATGAGTTATACATATTCTCAACAATTGTTAGAGTAAATTAAACAAATTAGTGGTATCATGGGACTGAAAGTAAACAACAGTAGAAACTTTAAAGCAGACAGAGCAAAGAGAGCCATTCCAGGGGTCTTGAACATTTGTTCTTTGTTTCCATTTATTAATATTACTACTGAGAAGCTGTCCACAAGGTCAATTAATAAAGGAATAACACTTAAAATACATAAAACTGTGGTTCATGGTAACTCAGTAAAATATTACTTGTCTCTTTTTGCTCTAAAACAGATTTTAATTTCCATGTGAGCCTTGTTCCAACATTATCTTATATAATAATTTTCAAGGATTTGTAGATAAGTACATCATAATATATGCGTGAAATTTCCAGGCACGCGACATGAGATCCCAATTGAAAATGTCTAAGTTATAAAATATTTAAGTGTCAGGATACTGAGATGGCTCAGGGGGTAAAGGTGTTGGAATCAAGGCAAGTAACATGAGTTTAATCCACAGGACCTTGTTATGAACCTCAACAGTCTTGTTTCTTTCCTACTCATTACATTATAAAACATATCACAGACACCTGTAGCACTGAGCACGTAAATGGGGGGCAGAGTTAAGAGAGCAGGCTCTCTCCAGTTGCTCATCTGAAGTCCCCCAGAGCTACTCTCTCATCCTGGAGTCATTTCACCCTGTTTTATGGCTTTTTCTAGAATATATCACCTGGTGTGTTTGATCCCCAAGATCTACATGGGGGAGAAAGAGAACCAAATCTTATAATTGTTCTCTAACCTCCCCCAAAAAGTCTTGTTATGCATATATTCACACACGTGCATGCATGTGCGCACATGTGCACACACACACACATTACAAGTAAAAATAAAATAAATAAAACAAGTAAATAAATCAAGGGTTAACTGTCACTTTCATCTCTCTACCTGGTGCTGACCATGAGCCTGATTCAAGTGTACCTCATCTCACATTTCAAATAGTATATTTCAGGGATTTTGGAAGATGATATTTTTAAAGTATAATTTTAATTTAAGCACTATTTATTATTATATGTCTATTTGAGGTAGTTGATTCAACATTTGTTACAGCTTTGATCCTTTGAGATTCTTTGAGGTACCTAAAACAATTTGAATTTGAATATTCTATTAAGAATAGGTTATCAAATGGATGGGACTCTGGGAATATGTAGCATAGATCTTTATTCTTTTTCATGACTGACTCTAGAATGAGACTGTGAAATAGGTATTTGGATGCCAAGATTTCGTCTAAGACAATAGATGCAGAATGCATTTTTCCAGGCAGAATGAAACTTAAGAACAGTTTTATATGCTACTTTAAGAATAAAAATCTATATCCAGGAAGTTCATATTCTATTTGATGTTCTCTCTTCCCCTTATTCACTTCAAACTAACCAGAGAAATCTACAATGAAGAACTTGAACAGTCTGTTTTCTTTCAATGTTAATGTTTTATATTGATTATATGCCTTGTTCGCCTTTTTTCTCACCATGCTTATTGCATCATAGAAAGTCTCACAGACTTCTCTAAAGCTGAGTACATAAACAGGGGAGGGTTCATAGAATCAAACTGTATGTCCAATTTGGCTACATTTGGCTCTTCCAACCATGGTCATAAATTGTATATAAAATATAGCTTGCCTGAGGATCAGAAGACAGAGCCAGCCACTAGATTAAACATAGAAGCCAGGCAGTGGTGGCACACACCTTTAATCCCAGAACTTGAGAGTCACATGCTTTTAAATCCATCAATAGGAAGGAAGTGATATGATTGGGTGAAGAAAGGTATATAAGGCGTGAGGAGATAGGAAGGCTAGCGAGGCTTTTCAGCTCAGGGCTTTTGGACTGAAGACTCAGAGGCATTCAGTCAGAGGATTCCTTGAGTTGGGGAGGTGAGAAGAGGCTGTGACTTGCTCCTTTGTCTCTCTGATCTTTCAGTACCTGACTCCAAGTTTTTATTAAGACCAATTAGGATTCCTGCCACATCCAACTTCTGAAGTCCCCAGAGATGCCTTCCAGATTATCTCTACCCTGTTTGGTGGCTTTTTCTGGATATTATTACCCTATTTTCTTAGAAGGGTGATGAGGATACATTCATTAGTACAAAAATTGTTTTCAAAATAACCCTCATTTATGTTGCCTGATCAAGATCCTATTATTTATTTATAGTTTATTTATTTTACATCCTGACTGTGACTTCCTCTCTCCTCCCCTTCTTCCCTCCAGCCCTCCCCCAATCCAACCCTGGGCATCAGCCAAGCATGGCTTATCAAGCTGCCATAAGACCAAGTACCTTGCCCTGTATTCAGTCTAAGCAAAGCAATCCAGCATAAGAAATGTGTTCCCAAGAGCCAGCCGAAGCATCTGCTCCCATTACCTGGATTTCCACAGATAAAGCTACAAAATGTCTCATGTATGCAGAGGGCCTTGATTGGTCCCATGTAGGTTCCCTGGTTGTTGGTTCAGACTCTGTGAGTTCCCACAATCCAGGCCAGTGTTTCCATGGGTTTTCCTGCAGTGTCCCTGACCCTTTGGGTTTCTATAATCCCTCTACCTTCTCTTCAACAGGACTCCCCAAAGTCAGCCCAGTGTTGAGCCATGGGTATGACTCTCCAATGATAACTAGAGTAGTCACTAATCTGACTGATGGCCAGCCAAGGCTATGTATCCAGTGCTGCCAGGAGTCTTACCTGGGGCCATCCTTGTACACTCAAGGGAGTTTCCTTGCATCAGGCTTCTACCCAACCCTGTAAAGCCTGAGAGTGATGACTGCAAAGAGGGGCTTACCATCTTATTTTCATTAAATATGGTTAATATTGCTGATTGAGAAAGTGTTACTGAGCTTTGAGACCTTTTAACTATGGGTTCTTCTCTCATGTAGTACATCCCAACCAGTTTCTCCTCCCTCTGTTCCTCCTACATGTTTACTTGCAATCAATTTAGCATAAACTTTTGCACTTCAAAAGCTTACTATTTTCATAGTTTTTACTTCTTTATAGTTATTTATAACTGTTTTTGTTCATCTTGATGAAGATCTTGAATAAAAGTGAAATTTCACATTTAACATTAAGGTATGGAAGAAGCAACTCAGATATTTTTATTTTCCTGAGAATGTATTAGAATTAGGTAGTAAGCACGCAAAACACCACATGAGCCTGACTACAGGTGCTCAGTGAGTGCTGACAGTGGAAAATCAGTTGCCTGCAAAGATGAACTCCCATCTACATTGTCCAATCTTGAACAATCTGCCCTGGATACACAGAGATATAACCAAAGCTAAATGCATGCAGTAAACACACACACACACACACACACACACACACACACACACACACACACACACACACTACTATTTACAGAATTTTGATGCGGGAGGGGAGGGAGGCATCCAAGGTGGGAGAAGTAGTGGTAGGTGGTGGTGTTTGGTTTTACTCATTTGGGGGCCCATCGCCCATCACCCAAATAAGACACATGGAGGCTTATTATTAATTATGAATGCCCAACCTTATTTTAGCTTGTTTCTTTCCTTAAGTTAACTTACTCCATCTACTTTTGCTTCTGGGCTTTTTCTCTTTTCTTACTTCTGTAAATCTTACTCTTACTCAGTGTCTTGCTATACAGCTGTGTGGCTAGCTCCTGATATCCTAGACTACATAAATATCATTAGAGTTTCTTAGTTATGTTAGAAAGTAAATTATGTGTAAAACTTTTGATTCACAAAGATAGGATAGATAATGCATTATTTTCTCTAAATATGCTAACTACAAATGGACAGAATATTGTAAATTAATTGTTACTAGATAACTGTTTTTGTTGTATGTAGTTTTATTATGTTAAAGTTAAATCCTTCCATTTCGATTTAGACAAAAGGGGGAAAAGTTGTAGACTATTATTTTAAGCTGTGTTAGTTTTCTTAATATTGCATTTGTTTAACTCAGTGAAGCTGTGTTACTATGCCTGTCTAAAACACCTGATGGTCTAATAAAGAACTGAATGGCCAATGGCAAGGCAGGAAAAAGGATAGGTAGGTCTAGCAGTCAGAGAGAATATGTAGAAGGAAAATCTGGGAGAGCAAAGGTCTAGAAACCAGGGAAGGAGATGGACTCCAGGGCCCAGCCACCTAGCTACACAGCAAGCCACAGAGTAAGAGTAAGATTTACAGAAGTTACAGAATGAGAAAATCCAAGAGGCAAAAGGTAGATGGGATAATTTAAGTTAAGAAAAGTTGGCTAGAAACTAAGCCAAGCTGAGGCTGGGCATTCATAATTAAGAATGAGCCTCCATGTGTGATTTATTTTGGAACTGGGTCATAGGCCCCCTGAAAGTGCCAAAAACAACCAACAACAGATAGGAGTGATTTACATGCAGTGATCAAATATGAAATTCTCAAAAGAATTTAAACTATTTACAAAAATCTACATCAGCAGCAAAAATAGATAGATAAATAAATTGAGTTGGCCCCAAGTCTTTCACTGCTAGATTCTATTTAATTTGTCTCTGGCCTAATGGAAATGGATTTTTTTTAATTGGTTGAGGACTTTTATTTAGGGTCACTTTGCTATTGTTATGCTGTGCTGCACGTACCAGCTTTCCTTCTATTACAATCCATACATGGAGATTTGTATTGAATCAGTGCATAAATGATATGAAAAAGGCAGGTTTCTTTTGGAGTTTCCAGTGATTTATACCAAACCAAAATGAACCATTCTGAGAGAACCAACATCTCCAATGTCCTGTCCCCTGTAGTCTCCTTTCAGTCCTCCTTCTGCATCTGAAGTCGCCGAAGGGTCAGGGCAGGTGATCCCCTCCTGTTCACTCCTTCTCTTGATTGCCTGTCTGTTAGAAGGGCCATTTGGTGTTTTCTCATGAATAGCATGTCTGTGCCTGGAACCAATGGAAGGAAGATCTGGAAATGTGTTCTCTCCTTCAGGTGTCAAAGCCAGGCCAGCAAAAGCTTCATTTAGCATGTCTCTTCCATCCAAGGGCTCCAGAAGTTGACTCCAGAAGACACTGACATGACGTCAATGTCACATGCTCTTCTTCTCGCCACTTCAGACAGCGCCAGCTCACCCACCTCCAGGGCAAAGTAGTGAATATCCATAAACAGGTCATGAGCACCAATGTCAACAGGTAAAAGAAAGGCCTTTTCAAATCTCTTTTACTACATGGTGGTAAACTATCCCATACTGTTATCATCAGCAAGGGACTTAGCTCAATGTTTCAAGGTTACTGGCCTCTTTCTCAAAGCATTGCAATAAAGGGAGAGACAGATTGCAAAGTATCAAGGAAACCTTACTCCTAGCAAAGACATAGCACAAATCAACAGGAAAGCTGTCAAGAGTGACAATGGGCCACATGAGTGTGAGTACTCAAGCGACCAATTATTGTTTGACACTTCCTTTTTATGGGATTCAAGAGAAGGTAATGGATTGTTAAGATTTTCTGTTTTGATTGACAGACTGGGATTACACTCACATTCCCTCCCATGATGAATTAGATGTTAATAATATACATTCACAGTTATTCACAAGAAACATAGTAAATAAGGAATTCTCCCTTAAAGTTCACTCTGTGGACATATTTTGCCTCACTATACATTCACTCAAACCCAGTTCAGGCTATATCAATCAGTGGGATATGTTTGAATAAAAATTGAGATATGGCTGGGTGGTGGTGGCACAGGCCTTTAATCCCAGCACTCAGAAGTCAGAACCTGGTGGATCTCTGTGAGTTTGAGGCCAGCCTGGTCTACAGAGTAAGATCCTGGACAGTCACCAAAACTACACAGAGAGAAACCATGTCTCTCTCAAAAACAACAACAACAAAAAAGAAACAAACAAAAAAATTGAGACATTATTAAAGAGTTGATAAGGGCAGCAACTTATTTTAACTGTTTAGAGCAGATACACCTGCAGTCAGATGTAGGGAGTGGGCTACATTATTTTAACATGTTATCTAGGTGAATTACTCAGAGGGGTGTGTGTGTGTGTGTGTGTGTGTGTGTGTGTTTGTAGGATTAGAAGATAAAGATCTTAGGTTTACATGTGTTTATAGCCTAGGCCAAGCATAGTCCTACTATGTTAATCTAGTACCCATACTAATCTTACTTAAGAGTAAAACTAACTGTATGTATTAGGGATCAAAATCATGTCAAATATTCATTATGGTACACAGTCAAGAAAGGATAAAAAATGTAGCAAGGGATGACAATTCTATCTACAATCATGTGCTACATCATTATATTTCAACCAGTACTGGGACATGCATATCATATCTGCTCTAAACAGCTTTTGTGTGTAATATGCTATGATATACATGTGAGCATATGATTTTTCCAAAATGAGGAAAATGCCATCATGCAATTCTCAGAAGGTGTTGTTAAGTTATATATGGTTTTATAACAGCACATTTTCAATCAGAGGGGGGATGACACAGGAAGAATGGAAGCCAAAGCCTGCAGACAAAACATTAGAATTAAGCTCAATATTGTAGTCAAAGATGATAAATAAATGTATCTTAACAGACTCATTTGGGAAGTAGGATGTACACAAGGTCAACAGTTCAACCTCACATTTGGTGAGAGCAGTCCATGTACCAGAAACACCTGAATTTCACTAGTGTCATGTCATGATTCAGGATTTTAAATTCTGGAAATTGTTGATTTTTTTTTTAATTCAGCTGTCCATTCTTCTTGGCTGTGTGTGCATGGTTACATCTTGGCATCCCATTCTTCTCCACATCCCTCTATTAAATGCCAGTCTACTATTGAGAGGTGTGGGCTTAGTTACTCTTCAAGAATAACTGTTTCATCTGCTGTTCCACTGCACATCAGAAGCCATCAGCCTACTGGCTGTTCAGCTGCCTTTGAAGAAAAGAGCACTATAACTTTTCTGGATTGCAAAGGCCACGTCAGGGATGGTGCCATACTGTCCTGGCCTCAGAAGATGCCTTTTGTTAAAGCCACAACCACACTTGTCTTGGCAAGAATCAGTAGTCCTTTGTTTTGTGTTTTGTCTGTCCATTTTGTCCTGTTTGTCAGCAGTTGATTGGAGGATACTCTGTTGTTCATTGGCTAACTTTTGCCACAATGAAAGTTAAATCCATATGCAATTTCTTCAATGCCCATATTTTCTCTGAAGTAGATTGGTCCTGCCAGGAGCCAACATGTGTCATAGTCATAACAAAAAAGAAAAATTTTCTAAGTTATTAAAACATTTTAAATGCCATATTCTGTAGATCTCTGAAGGGTTTGAAGATGACCTATCTAAAATATATCTGCTCAATCTTGAATTGAAGTCCTAATATGACTACAAGTTCGATTGTAATGTCTAACTACTAACTTTCATTTCTTTATATCCTAATAGTTGGTAATAATAACATTCAAGGATCAGCAAATTGCATTACATTGTTAAATGAATAGTATAAGTACAATATCTTGAACAAGATTAGAATTATATGTATGGCATTTTCTAACAATATCATTCTCAATATATAGATAATTTGTATACAATATAAAACAATCCAATCCAATGTAAAGTATTTAAAACTAGTAATTGCCTTTTTCTTTTTTAAAACAAGAACCTTAATTCTAATCTCCTTTGCTTAGCCCTTTTCCTAACCCTTAACAACAACTTGTAACCAACCTTCCTAAACAATGAAAATTATCTCAGATACAAAACCCTTTAAAAGACCAAAAAACCACTTGTCCCACACCACCTCTTTGGGAATGTGGGCATTGCAGTCTTAAAATTGCTTCCTGCTGGTTATGGGCAAAGGTGTCTTTATTCTTCAAAGAAAAATTTGGGGTTAATTGTCAAATTCTAGGAAAGGTGACTATATCCTTTGTTATCCAGTCTGTGCATAATGCCAAAGTCAAGTACTTATTCAAGTAGTCTTTGAAACTGGATCAATTCAGCTAGCCCCCTCAAATTTGCTATGAGCAATTTGTAGTCCAAAGCTGATCTGTAGATGATATTTGTCAGCTTAGTGGTATTATTATTGTCCATGTGGAATTATTCTTGTTGTGGGGCCCCATAATCTTTCTGCAGACATCAGTTGATGTTAGGCCTGACTGTGATTTCCTGCAGAAAACTGATAAGGGACTCAAACACAAAGACATGTATAGGCAGCTAATTGAAGCCTTTTCTCTAGAATTAGTTAGTACTCTATATGACCATTAATATCTTAACAAAGTTTAATATATATATTAATCTTATACATTTTGATATAAAATTCATATGTTAAGAAAAGTTAAAAGAATCAGAATAGAATCAAAGAATTGAGATTAGTAGTAATAGAATAGTCCCTTAATTAATTTGGTTTTTCTCCTGTCCCATGTCAGAAGATGGCTTTTTCTTCTGGCATGATACAGCAAGTTTGTATTTTCCTTTTAACAACGTGCTTGAGTTTAAAGAAATAGAGAGCCATTCTCCAACTCCAAAGTCAGCTTTAAATTTTAATTGAACTGGGACTACAAGAAGACCAATAGTGTTAAATGTCTTTAGAGAAGAGGAGAAACAAATATTTAGGAAGACTTATGAAATTTTATAGATGATATACTGTAGCAGGAATCTTAAAGAGTCTTATTAATAAAATCAAACTCAGAGCCAAGTGTTGGGGTGGATACTGGAAGATCAGAGACACAGAACAAGCCACAGCTTCCTTACCTCGTCATTTCCTCAACTGGTCTTGTTTCCTCAGACTGCAAGCTTATGAGTCCTCATCCAAATGAATCTCAGCTGGACTGTGCTGCTCAAAACCTAGAAGCTTAACCAGCCAAATGTTTAACCAGCCAAATGGTTCTATTTTCTGGTCTTCATGCCTTATATATCTTTCTACTTTCTGCCATCACTCCCTGGGATTAAAGGCTCGCTTTCTGGGATTGAAGGCATGAGTCACCATGCTTGGCTGTATCCTTGAACAGACAGAGATACAGGTAAATCTCTCACTCTGAAGAGCTAGGATTAAAGGTGTGTGCTACCACTGCCTCTCCTTATGTTTAATATTGTGGCTGTTCTGTCTCTGACCCCAAATAAGTTTATTAGGGTACACAATATTTTGGGGAACACAATATCACCACAATATAGCAATAGGCCATTTTACTCTTTTTCTTGGGACAGATGATTTGTGCTTTTTCTTCAGTTGTCTCATTTGTCTAGTCAGATTTCTTAGCCTTCATTCTCCTAAAAAAAAAAAAAAAACAAAACTTTCCCCAAGACTAATTTTGGGGAGGTTCCCTTTTGGCAAATTATATCTGATTAAACGAAAAGGCATGTGTTAATGGTATAAGTTAGTTTAGATTGGATGGTTACGCTGGTTGATAAACTATTACCTCTTCTAATTAGTAGGTCTCTCTTGTTCAAATTGAACATTTATCAATTTTGATGGTATTCACAGCTTATCTTCTCCTGTAGAAACAAAATCAAAACCTCACCCCCAACATAACACATATCCTGGTTTACATTCTGAGGTCAGCATATCCTTAAAGTAAATAGGCTGATTTAATTCTGTAGTTTTTTTCTATTTTCCAGTGTCTCTCTGCAGCTGTTGTTCCTTTCTCATTAGCATTGAGAAAATTCAAAGTTAATAGACTATTATGTAGTCTATTTCTGTTGGTATTTGTTACCCCTTTCTGTTTTTTAGCATATCCTTTAGAGTTCTGTTGGATCTTTCTATAACTGCTTGGCCTTTAGGATTACATGATATACCTGTAATATGCTTTATATTGTAGTAAGCAAAAAAACTGTTTCATTTAACAGAGACATATGCTTGAGCATTGTCAGTTTTAATTTGTACAGGTATACCCATGATGGCTATAACGTCTAGGAAAAGATTGATTACAGAATCAGCTTTTTAAGAACTCAAAGCAGTTGCCCATTGAAATCCTGAATAATTATCAATGGTATGGTATACATATTTCAGTTTTCCAAATTCTGCAAAGTAAAAAACAACCATCTGCCAGATTTCATTCCCCTGAGTACCCTTTGGGTTACTTCCTGCTGGTAATGGAGTCTGACTGTAAAAGGAACAAGTAGGACATTTCCTTATAATGAGCTTGGCTTGGTACCAGGTTATGGAAAAATCCTTTTTTGAAAAACCTTTACTATTGACATGATGTTTTTTATGGAATTCGGAGTCCTCCAGCACATTTCCCATCAATAATTTATCAATCTCATCATTGCCTTGTGCTAGAGGGCCTGGAAGACCAGTATGGGATGGGATGTGAGTTACATATAAAGGATGACTCCTTTTCCTGATTGTATCTGGGTAACTGAATAAATAATGAAGTTAATTCTGATGCACCAGGGATAAATTCTGCAGTCTCAATATGTAATACCACTCTTTCTTTCATCATACTGAATGTCAGTAACTATGTTGAGAGGTTCTGAAAAATCCATTAATACCAACAGAATAGCATACAATTCCCATTTTTGAACTGTATTATAAGGACTTTGTGCCACTTTACTTAAATTTTCTGATTTGTAACCTGTCTTTTCTTGTTTGTTTGCATCTGTATAAAATGTACAAACTCCAGATGTGGGTTTTTCTTGTACAAAAAATAGAAGTTTGCCAAAATTTTCTTTATTTTCTCTTGCATTATCTGTTTTCTCTGTCTCAACTGTTTCATCACCCTGAGCAGCCTGGTTTCTTCCAATAGGAATTTGGTTATTTAATTGCTCTGAGTAGGGGTTTCATCTATGTCTGCAGGAAAGGTCTGAACTGGATTTGCTGTGGGGGCCTGTTGAGGCCCCTCTGGGAGCTTCCCGAAGACCTACACAAAGTATTACCTTGCCTATCCCCTATTGATCTACATTTGTTGGTCCAATGTTCTCCCTTACCACACCTTCTGCATACTCCAGAGGGAAGGGGCATTCTGTTGCCATTGCTTCTTGAAGAAACATTGTTTCTAGGAATGCCCTGTTTACAGTCCCTTTTCAAATATCCTGGCTTTCCACATCCCAAATATCTGACATTCCTCAAACCTCTTAAAATTGCTTCTCCTATCCATATACCATCATGGTCATGCGCTTCAACACTAAACGTGTCTCTAATCCAGTCTTCCAAGGCTGCAGATCATGCCTTTAATGGCCTGATTATTCTCTTGCATGCTGAATTCACATTCTCAAAAGCCAAAGATTCAATTATTATCTTGCTAGCTTCTGAATTCAGGACCATTCTATTTACTGTTGAAGCCAGTCTTTGTAAGAAATCTGTGAAAGATTCTTTTGGGCCCTGTATAATCTTTGTAAATGACTCAGTTTTCTTTCCTGGTTCCTCAACTCTGTCCCGTGCATTCACAGCTGCAATTCACTATAGAAGTAGGGTTTGGATATCATATAAACATTGTGTTTGTATTGCAGCATAGTGGCCTTCTCCAATAAGCTGATCCTGGAAGATTTGTATACCTTTAACCCTCCATTGATTTTCTATGTTTTTATCTTTCTCTTTGAACCACATTTGCCACTACAGCTGTTCCCTGGGTTCAAGAACAACATTTACCAGTTCTTGCTAATCTTGTGGTATAATCTTATTATAAGATGACCAGGAGTTTAACATTTGGTTTACATATGGGGAATGTATACCATAAGATAGTATTGCCTCCTTAAACCTTCGTAAATCTAACATTTCAATTGGACTTCAAATATTTTGTGCATTCACTTGACCAGGTAGCTGCTGTAAAGTTACCAGATAAATTAAGGGGAATTGTGTAAAAACAGGCTTTCTTTCTCTAACCTTATAATCCAATCCTGAAAGAATTTCACTGTTAAGTTCTTCTGTCTGAATCTGAATTTCTCTATAATTCATTTTAACATGTTTTTCTAAAGCTTTTATCCTGGCACTTAAATTGACTATCTTTTTAAATAGTAGAAAAAGGATAAGGAAAGTAATAATGTGCATAATCCCATCAACATTAATCTTCTCATGTAGTTGCTCCATTTTCAGACTGCATAAAATTTTATCAAACAAAGCCCATTTTTTCTTCCAATGTACACCTACTAACCTTTTTTTTTTTAATGTGGAAAAATTTTTTCTTTTAAATAGTTTTTTCCTTTAAAACATCTGAATTTTTTTTTAAGTTTGTTTTTGTTTGTTTGTTGTCTTTTTTTTTTTGAGATAGGGTTTCTCTGTATAGCTTTGTGCCTTTCCTGGAACTTGCTCTGTAGCCCAGGATAGCCTTGAACTCGGAGAGTTCTGCCTGCCACTGCCTCCAGGAGTCCTGGGATTAAAGGAGTGTGCCACCACCACCTGGCTTATTTCTTATATCTTAATTTACTTACCAAGTTTGCATAGAACATTAGAAATCCAAGGGAATTTCAAAACAACTGCATAGTGTCCTAGGTGTGGAGAGAGAGAGAGAGAGAGAGAGAGAAAGAGAGAGAGAGAGACAGAGACAGAGACAGAGAGACAGAGAGAGGAGAGAGTAGCCACCCACAAGTTCTGGCTAAAAGCTTAAATCTAGCCATGTGTTCCTTCTTGAGCCGAGCTGAGCCTGGGCTTGGGCATCCTGAAGCTCCAACCATGTGTGTTGGCATTTCAGCCAAAAGCAGCTCTATCTGCAGTTGCATGTAGCTACTGCAATTATTGGTAGCTTTGGAAGGCCTGAGTTGTTTGCACCAGCTTAAGCAAGTAGCTCCAGCTGTGCATAACTGCTGCTGTAGCTATGGTCAGTCAGACCTGGGGCCTAGGCTGAGCTGGCTGGAGCTGAGAAGCCTGGCCCACCGAGACTGCCAAGCCAAGCAGAGCTGAGCCACACTGAGTGGTTTTTAATAAATCCTTGCCATGTTGGCACCAAATGTAGATGTAATTCTAAACGGACTTATTAAATAAGAAACACAGAGCCAAATGCAGAGTTAAAAGCCCAAGAGGTCAGAGCAGTAGCTGAGACTTAAAATCACCTTTCTTACCCTTTGCTGCCACTGTCATCCTTCCCCTCAGAAAGAGACCTACTTCCTGTGTATTTGTCTTTTTATTGACTTTCTGTTCTGCCTTCTCATTGGTTGTAAACCCAACCACATGACCTCCCCTCCTTGGCACTGCTTGTCTATACAGACCTACAGGGCTTCTATGGTTGGTATTGAGATTAAAGGCATGTGTCTCCATGCTGGCTGTATCCTTGAAAACGTAGAGATCTGCCTGTCATGTGATTGGTATTAAAGATGTGCACCACCACCGATGGGCTTCTGCTATGGCTTACTATTAGCTCTGACCCCCAGGCAACTTTATTTATTAACATACAAATAAAATCACATTTCAGTACAAATAAAATATCACCATACAAAATTAAGTAGACTGAAGAGTGATGTGGAAAATAAGTGCCTATGGCACAGTCATAACACAAATTAAAATGATGTCTTTCGAAGAGTAAAAGGAGATGTAGACAGTGTGGGCATAGTGCCTTTTATCAGTAATAGGTTTATTGATTATCAAATTTTCAAAGTGGCTATATGAAATTCCCAGAATATATAAGGAAGATGGGGAAGAAGTTGTTTTAATTTGCCTGAGAAAATATGGGTAACTGAATATGTTATCAGGGAGGGCTATCATCAAATCAATAAAGGTACAAATTGAATACTGTGTGCTACAAATTTAGTACATACAGATGTATCTAGATTTTATGCCAAAAAGCCAAACATGTGAAAGCTAACATTTGGGAAGTAATAAAGTTTTATGTGAAACTCAACAAATTGTTTCTTTTTAATACACAGAGATCATCTCCTGTTTAAATTTGATTATTAGTTATGTAAATGTATACCCTGGAAAACTAGAGGCTATGGTTACCATTTCATAATGGTATTAACAGTCCCAGGAATATTACTTGGCAGGTAGTTGCTCAATTGATATTTCTAAATAAATAGACAAGTTTCAACATAAAAAGATATAAGGCAATAAAATACTATGAATTCATGTTAAACATAAAAATTTGAAGTAAAAATTTAGGACATATTTTGAAATTACCTTTGTATCTAACATATAGTAGAAAAACAATATAATATGTTTCCTTTTGCTGCTTTTCTGAAACAAAATTACAAAAGTAACTTAGTTATATATTTGAATTTATTATTTTATTGTTATCTCTATATAGACTTGTAAGGAATATTTTAACTCATCAGTAAAATTAGACATTAAAATTCATTGCATATATGAAAATTGTGCATTAATAGAGCATTGTATATATTGTCTTATTAAAATTGTTTTTACTAGGAAAAGATTGTGTTAGCAATGTAGTAGTTTTAAATATTAGGTTTCTTCCTTGGGAACCTCAAAACATACTGAGTGTAAAAATGCCAAATTGTATACATATTTTAAAGTAAGTTTTATGCTCATGTGATGTTTTGCATTTTGCCCAGATCCTTGCACTTTCTGTCATTATGAATTTTATATGTTTACCTGTCAATTACAAATTATGACATAACACACTTTGCTTTCTCTAGAGAACTCTTTGTTGTAGAAATCAGGGAAGGAATAAAATGTACTTCTTTCTCCTATATATTTGACCCCAAATTTTCTTTATTATGTTCTCCATTGAAATCGTAACATATTCTATAAATTCCATGCCATATACTATAAGATGGCGCACTACATATTGTTTTAAAATACCTCACTCTGTCTTTACTTTAGTGTTTTAGTAAGTTAAATATGTCTTACAATCTACTACATTTCAGGTGAAATAAGGGAAATGATAATAACCTGGATTTGTGTTGTGACTCTTCATATTTCAGGTCAATGGTGGCTTCCTTTCAGTATTGGATTATTTGAGAGCATCAAGCGAAATGAGATTTGCTTTTCCTTCTCAGATTTGCATTTGAAATCTTCATGTGACCCAACTAGGAATAGTTGTGGTCATAAATTCCCATGATTATTTACTTTGCAAAATGAAGGAAAACTAATAGAACTGATGGAGCACAGTTTTTAAATCAAATGTTACATTTTGAGAAAAGATTTTAGTTTCCTTTTAGCTTAGCCCAACCTAATCATTTTCACTTGCCTCAGCCAAATTAGTTTCGTTGAGTGCAATTCACTTACTATGTTAAAGGAGGTTGCCTCTGAGAAAGGCATGGGAAACATTTATTGCAAATGTATTTTATGGTGTGTGAAATAGTTTGTGTGTTTTGTTACATATGTAGGAAGTTAAATGATTTTTCTTTTGGCAGATGAACCAAGAAACTTATTCAAAATAACAAGAGGAAAAATAGGGTTGATCAGAATACAATTTAGGTTTTAATACTTTTAAATACAGTTCAGTGTATTTTGCTGTGACATTTGTTCTTGTATGTGGTGATATTTTATTTGTGCTGAAATGTGATATTTTATGTGTATGTTAATAAATAAAGTTTGTCTGGAGATCAGAGGTCATAGCCAGCCATAAACAGATGTCAGGCAGTGGTAGCACAAGTCCTTAATCTGATCACATGACAGGCAGAGTCTCTGTGTGTTTAAAGACACAGTCAAGTGTGGTGACACATGCCTTTAATCCTAGTACCAACCATGGAGCCCTGGAGGTTTGTGTAGACAGGCAGTGACGAGGAAGTGAGGTGGCTGGGCTTAGAGCCAATGAGAAGGTAAAACAGGAAGGCAATAAAGGCCCAGGTTAGACAGGAAGAGGCTCTCTTGGGAAGCTATGGCGACCTGGTGAGCTAAGGTTATTTGGTGGCTATTGCTCTGATCTCTATGGCTGCACCTCTATATTTGGCTCTGTGTTTCTTATTTAATAAGACTGTTTAGAAATTCATCTACACTTGTCTAAAAGTTGAGTTTTCTAAACTCGTTTAGGATGAAGAGGCTGAGTTTCTTTCTTTAAACTTCAATCAAATGTAAATCATAAGTATAAGGCATTGTAGATATAAAAGTTTTTGTACTTGACATGTAGGTGCAATGTGTGATTCAGATTTTATAAAGAGACTCTTATCTCAAAATTCATCAAGTCATATACATTTTAAATATGATTATCTTTAGATACTCCATCATTTTTCAATAAAGTATTTTTTAAATATATAATTAAATGGTCCTTCATGACAATGTATTGATGTTAAAAGTTCAGAAACTGTAATTTCTTAGAAGAAACAGACATTTCAGAAAGCAATACTAAGGCTGTAGTCACTTCCATGTGCAAATGTTAAGTGTATATCTACATGTACAGTAGGTTCTTCAAGGACAGTATAAGGGTCAATAAACCAAATATTTGGTACATGTATATCAGGAGTTCTGTTCAAAGAAAGAAAATAATTACAGTTTTTGTATGTTTTGATTACCAATATTAACATTTTATAATTCAGTTATTTCACTTTTTTTTAAGTCCTACTTTTTCTTTCTAGACTTGACATTTTAAAATAATAAATTAATGTCTAGACTTGTATTTGAAAGTAGAACAAAACTCTGGTTTTCAAATGTATATTTACATTTTTTAGATTTACTCAAAATTGGTTATAGGTATTTATAGGTATTAAATTATAAAATTATAAAACATTTAATCTGGGAATGGTAGAAATTTTTATTTCTGAGTGAAGAGAAGAGAGATTGGTTCACATGTATGGCAAATGCTTGAAAGCAAAGCCCACGGCAGCTGAAGTAGGAGAATCATGAGTTCTAGACAAGCCTGTGCTAAAAAGTCAGTTTGAAGCCTAAGATACAGACCACCTTAAACAACAGTAAAGAGCAGTTCATCCTCACAAAAGGATAATATCCATGGTCTGGCACACAATAGTACATCCCTGTTTGTCAAACACTTTTACAACCAGCCAAAAAGGTTCTAGTAGCATGCTGCCAGCCTTCCACACCCTGGGCTTTCCTGACCTCTGACTCAGTGCTCACACAAAGAGTGAGTCCCTAATAAGTAAGTGAGGACACTACACTTAGTGTCTACCCTTTCTGTCAGGGGAGAGTGAATATATCTTCTACTTATGTATACTCATGAAAATCACTGCTTTCTTAAATGTTTCTGTCTTTTTTTTCCAGAGCTGAGGACCAAACCCAGAGCCTTGCGCTTGCTAGGCAAGCGCTCTACCACTGACTGTGCTAAATCCCCAACCCCCACTGCTTTCTACAATGACAGCCTTGATTCCAATCTGAATATTTTGGTTTATTATATACTTAGTTAACTTAAAATTCAGTAAATGTTTTGAAGATGCAAATGCTACAAGTTGGGAAAATGATGATCTCTGTCTCCTATATATCAAGTGGGTTTGTTGTTGTTGTTGTTTGTTTGGTTGTTTAGTTTTTGCTGTATAAATCACTTGGTGGAGTTTTGTTCTTACAATAAGAAGCCCATGAAGAAATGAGATTTCTCTGACCTTTTTGATTCCCGTGTAATGACATTTGCTTCCAGTTTCTATAATACTGCCTGGTTCTTTAATTTCTGCACAATATATTATCCAACTGTTACACAGACCCCACAAGTAAAATTTAAAAAGCCAATACACTTCTTCCAACCATCATCTCTAATAATGTGGAAAATATATATTGAAGTTTCAATTGGGATCTATATCTTAGGTGTACAGATGCAAGGTTGCCCTCAAAAGAATAGTTGTCTCTGTTGGACATAAGCTGAAAACCAGAGTTTTGTTCATGATACATGTTTTATAAGTGTTTAAAGTGAAACCTTTTTTTGTTTGTTTGTTTTTGTTTTTTGTTTTGTGTTTTTGTTTTTCAAGACATGGTTTCTCTGTGTAGCTTTGCGCCTTTCCTGGAACACACTTGGTAGCCCAGGCTGGCCTGGAACTCACAGAGATCCGCCTGGCTCTGCCTCCTGAGTGCTGGGATTAAAGGCATGAGCAACCACCGCCCAGCTAAAGTGAAACCTTTAACTTTCATAGAAAGGGAAAAAACAAATCATAATCAGTCAATATATTAGGTGAAGCCTATTAATATCAGTCAAATCACATTTTTCATTTCATTATGGTTTTAAAACATTCATATGACTTTGTTAGTTCAGGTAATGTTATCTAAATTTGTAAATTTATTTCCATGCACAGAAACTGAGCAAAATTGGGGAGCTGGAGAAAAATATGGAATATGCAAAAATAATAAACTAATCTATCTAAAATAGTGTCTTTGTGCCCTGACTTTAGGGGTAAAGAAATGGCTAAAACTGCATTTGTGTGATGCTAAAGCTGGACCAAAAGGAAGCAGGTACAAGACTCTTTTTCTATATTTAAAATTTCAAACCAGCCTAGAAAGGTTAAGAATCATAAGGACAGATGTGTTTTCAAGATGCCCCCCCACATCCCACCCATTCCCCCCTGCATTGCCCTTGTCACTGATATCTTAGAGTTTTAAAGTACAGCTGACTCTTCCTGACTGTCCAATCTTGCAGTATATTTAGAAGCTGTGTACAAGCATGGTTGCCTCCCAAGTTGGAAAGTAACCATCTCCCACTGGAGTTGGCGAAGAGGGAGATGCCCCAATACCTCTCCCACGTCAAACTGAATGTGACAAAAGTGCTAGTGGTAATTCTAGAGGTGAACTCCAAATATCCTTAGATCCACTTACCATTTATATTTTCTGTTAATGTATTGAAAAGGAAAGATTTTTCAAATTTACAAAATGTAACTAAAGTGAGAATAAGGGATTTTCATTGCCAAAGCAAGAACAGTAGTTTTGCATGTTGGATTAGGTCAGCACTGCCCTGACCTACAAATACACAATAGTGAAGATACATCAATATAATTTCTCATCCAGTAGATAATTGCACTCAGCAACAATATTAAGACATTGAAAAGGTTTAAGGCTCCCTTTAAAAGTCCTGTAATTTGATGACAGCATTGATTCCAGGAAGATAAGGACAGAAACGATTTCTGATAAGTATTCATACTATAAGCATTAGGGTGTGTGTGTGTGTGTGTGTGTGTGTGTGTGTGTGTGTGTGTGTATGTGTGTGTGTATGTATGTTTATATATATATTTCATTACTTATGATTTTAATATTTACTTAAATATACTGAATCTCTTTTCTCCCAGTGGTTCAACTATCATGGCATTTTTTATCCTTTTAATATAAGAAGTAGAGTTTGTTTATAAATAATTTTATTGTGCATAATAAAGTGTAATTTAAGACAAATGTCAATATTTTCTTCCCCTACAATTTTGTTAAACTTTAATATTTAGTAAATGTTGTTAATATGTTGCCTATAGATTAAAACTTCATGTTTTATTAGGTTAAATGCTTGGTAAAGTAAATTATATTTTATTTCTCTTTCATTTCTTTAATCACTGGTCTTTTCTGTACATAGTTTCCATGTCAGGATAATACTTTACATTTTTTATGTAATTATATTGCAAATTTATCTATAATGTGTCAAGAGATTCTTAATAGTCAGCCATATGAATTTCACAAATTAAATACATTAATCATTTCACATTATACTCCTTTGAGTGTGTTGTTTGACTGTAAAGTCAAGTACAGCTTTTCATTTTATACTGAATGTACTAGGGTACACTAAAATGAACAAGTAGAATGTAGCATTCCTTTATATCTAGGATGACATCATGAAATTTGCAGGCAAATAGAAGAAACTAGAAAATATAATCATGGGTGAGGTGTTCTAGACTCAGAAGGACAAACATGGTCTGTACTCACTCATAAGCGGATACTAGATGTAAAGCAAAGAATAACTAGACTACAATCCACAGCTCCAGAGAAGCTAGCTAACAAGGAAGACCCAAAGAGGGATGCATAGATCACCCTGGGAAGGGGAAATAGATGAGGTCACCATAAGTAAACTAGGGATGAGGGGTGGGCAATGGAGGGTAGGGGATTGGGGATCAGAACATAAGGGAACAGGATGGTCAAGATGGAACAAGTATGGAGTAGAACAATCAAAGAGATACTATGATAGAGGGAGACATCATGGGAATAGGGAGAAAGCAGGTACTAGGGAAGTTTCCAGGAATCCCCAAGGATGACCCCAGTTTAGACTACTAGAAATAGTGGAGAGGGTGCCTGAACTGGCTTACTCTAGTAATCAGATTGGTGAATACCCTAACTGTTATCGTAGACCCTTTTCTCCAGTAACTGATGGAAGCAGATGTAGAGATTCACAGCCAAACACCGGGCTGAGCTCCAGGAGTCCAGTCGAACAGAGAGAAGAGGGATTCTATGAGCCAGGGGTATCAAGTTCATGATGGGGAAACCTGCAGAGACAACCAAACCAAACTAGTGGGAACTAATGAAATTTAGACCAATACTTGTGGAGCCTCCATGGGGACTGGACTAGGCCCTCTGCATAAGTGAGACAGTTGTTTAGTTTGATCTGTTTAAGGGCCCTCCTGGCAAAAGGATCAGGATCCACCCCTGGTACATGAGCAGGCTTTTTGAAGCCTACTACTTATGGTGGGACACCTCACACAACCTTGACCTGCCTCAACTGAATGTACCAGGCTCTGCTGACTCTCTATGAGAGGGCTTAACTTCGTGTAGGAGGGAATGGGTTGAGGGAGGGGAGGCTGGAAGGGTGGGAGGAAGAAAGGGGAATCTGTGATTGGTATGTAAAATGAATAAAAAGTTTTTTTCTTAATTAAAAAAATAATAATGAAGAAGAATAGTCTCAGTAGACCTGAAACAACTCTTCACAGACTCAAAACCCAAAAAATGTAAACACAAAGTCAGAAAGTGGACCAGTTCCTGTGTCCCTCTTACTTGTATAAAAGATTGCCACAGGCAGCTTCACAGCTGCAGAGCATCATCTCATTAATCACCAACACATTTTGTTTTTGACCAAAGCGTGAGATGTGGAAGGCACATTGAGTAACCTTCCTAGAGAAAGAAACATCAATATTTGCAGGGTGCCCCCTTCCCCCACAGTCACTGCAGAAACCAGCAGAAAAATCCTCTCTGCTCTCTATTACCTGTCGTTTTCTAGCTTCATATTTGGCGATGGCTACTACAGCCAAGATTTAATTTATCACTCAACTATTTACCTTGTAGGATTTAATATCCTAGAATACACTGGATTTGCAGTGTTCGGGACTCTGAACATACTGGGAGAACACAGCACAAATGACCCCATGATACAGGAGGTAAAGTAAAATAATTACAAAATGCTGGGATGGAAGCCATCCCTCAGTATGAACATAAATACAATCCTTAGCATTGTCAAGAACCCAAGTGTGATGAGTGTAAGCTAACTACTGGGATAAACGCGGGTGCAGTTTCAGACTAAGAGGACATTGGGCTGCATTGTGTACAATCTTTCCTTCAGGTTATACTATTTTTGAAATTTCACCTACTGGGTACTTAATTGAGTAAAAGATCACTGGGATGAATCTTAGCTGCATAATGAAAAAATTAACAAAATCTCAACATATGAAATGAGGAATGTGAATGAAATAGGAAGGGATGCCTCTTTAAATCTTTTTTGAATGTTTGTAAACACACTGCCAGCTGGGTCCTTAGCAAGGATAAAGCACCAGCTTGGGGCTCTGTATAATTAAGTCCCCAAACCATTGTTGCTCCAGCAGTATAAGACAATAAGTTAATGTAAAGCATGGCTTGTCTGTCTAAGCAATTGTCCTTTCATTCCAGCTGCGTGTTTTCACTGATTATAACTCAGCACTGTCCATTATGATAACAGTCATTTTACTTTACTTGTTTTGGTATTTCTCTAGGCTGGACAAGTAGCAGAGGTTCATCCCTAATTGTTACTGGAGATATTGGATTACTTATGAAGTGTCACATAATATGGTCATTGTACTCACTAAACTCTTTTTCAGTGAATGGATGTGAAACTTAAAACTAAAATGTTTATTATAGCCTCATATACCCATTTAAAAAGTCCAGTGTAAAATAGAGTAGTCATTTCTGAAAATCACATGCATATAAACAACAAAAAGACCCATAGGTAGTATTTCTAAATATATAGTTGTTCATATGCAAACACACATATAGCAAGGTTAATCAAATAAAAAGAAGCTACCAGCTTGAGATGAGGGTACATGGGCAGGTTTGCAGGAAGAAAAATGAGGGGGAAAGGTGATGTAACTGTACTTCAGTGGAAGAATGGGAAGAGGGATTATATGAGCAAGGGGCATCAAGATCATGATGAAGAAACCTACAGAGACAACAGAACCAAGCTAGTAGAAACTAATGAACTTTAGACCAACAGCTATGGAGCCTCCTGTATAAGCAATACAGTTGTGTAGTTTTATCTGCTTAAGGGACACCCTGGCAGTAAGATCAGGATCTATCCCTGGTGTAAGAGCTTGCTTTTTGGAGCCCATTACCTAATAGGACATCTTGTACAGCCTTAATGCATGGGGAGGGACTTGGACCTGCCTCAACTGAATGTACCAGGCTTTGGTGACTCCCCATGGAATACCTTACCATTTTGGAGGAGGGAATGGGGGGCGGATTAGGGAGGTGAAGTTGGCTGAGGAGCAGGAGGAGGGAAGAAAGGAAAATCTGTGGTTAGTATATAAAATGAATAAAAATATCTTAAAAAGGAAACAATCAAAAAAAAAGAAAAAAATCAGGAATAGGAAATATACATACATATATAAAAGCAGCACCAGATAATACAAAGTGGAGTCATTGTGACTTCAAAAATTTAATAGGTCCAATATCGCTAATACAAGTGTCTAGCCTAGGAGCCCAATTTCAAAGGTATTTAGACAATCTTTAACATACTTTGCATTTTAATGTACATAGTCATTTTAATAAAGTGACTATGTGCCTCAATGGAAGAAGGTATTCTTTAACTTGAAGCATAACTCTTTTCTCACTCTACTCTTTATATTTTTATATTTGAAATATTGTGGTAAATATAAGCTAGTCTACCGCTTATCAGCATTCCATTCTTGTATTCATTTAAGTGGCCGCCATAGCCAAGCCCAGTGCGAATGCAGATAGCTGTTATATGATATAAATATTTACATCTTGGAATTAACAACTTGTTAGTTAATTGAGCTTGAAGAGATTGCTTAACTATTTTGTTTTTCAGCCATAAAACCTACACAAGAACATTTAATTCATGTGGGATTTTAAGAGATTTTAATGACTAACAAATGCATAAACTGTTTACTATAAGCCAGGAACTATTGAAAACAGTTTTCTTAATTTGACTCATTTAGTAATCACATTTAAAATTATGCTCTGTGGGACAATATTGTCCTTATTCAGCAGATGAGGATGCTGACAACTATGCCAGCAATGAAGGCATATTTAGTAGTAGAGTTTGGTTTAAGTGTAACAAATATGTCTTCATCATCCATTAGTTTCTGTACTTGTATGAGGAGAGTTTTCAACAATTGCAAGTCTCTATCCCAATCTTGTCTGTCTTCCAGGTAAAAGAAAAACAAAAGATGGAAGAAAACATGGTAGTGATTAAATGTGGCATTCAACTCAAGCAGATAGTTTAGGGAATATTTGTTGGGCTAATTTTGATCTGTGAGCTTATTATAGTGTCTTGGTTTTCTGTTCTCGATTGTGGATAAAAAGGCAGGCCATGGTCACCAATGACTCCAACTTGTCCCCTGGCACTCATTTCTCCCTTTGCAGGCTCCATCTCCTACTTTCTCACTCTGCTGAGGAACCTCCACATTGGCAACACTGTAAAGACACTTTTCAAAAATAATTCTTCCCTCCATTCTCTTGTTGTCTGACACATGTCTAATAGAATGGTTCTAGCATAGTGCATCTGAAAGTCTTGAATCTAGGGTACTTAGTCATCATCCTGATGATGCTTCAAGCATCAGTAAGAGCAGAGTAAGAGCAGGAGAAAAATGAAAGGATATGTGGAGGATTTTGTTATTTCCACTCCCAAACATGAATGAAAGAACTTATTCAGGGATACTTAAGAGTGATATATATCTAATGGTAACATTACCTACAGGAGTCATACACATGTGATCCTTTTGTAATATTGAACTGTGGTAGTTGGAGAAAAGAAATGATGGAATCACAAATTGTCCTCAAAGTTTCTCCTCAGACTGCTGAAATGTGTGTCTGCTCATATCTGTTGATCAGAGAAACTTAACCATCCCAGAAACACAACAGGGAGATAAAAATGTATGACACTTACATGCACAGAGTATTGTCACATATTTAAGGGGAATGTAACAACCAGTTTACCTTCCCAAACAATACAATCCACCTGTAGGATTGAAAGTGACAATGACCCTGTTAAGAGTATTTATGTTTGAATGCAATGTGCATTGTATATAATGTAAAAAATTCTCTATTGTTTTCTTTGAAATATGTAACATTCAAATTTCTTTCTTATATAGTATGTTTTCTTTTTATTTGTGGAAATGTAACAATAAAGTTCAGTTAAGTTACCTCAAACAGTCAGAAAGGATTTTGTTATAGAGTCCCCAAAAGAATGAACTTGAATAAGTTCAATCCAGGCTTTTCTTTTTTAAATTTTAACTATTTGAAGAATAATGAAAAGAGGAATTTTGAAAACAGTAAGCAATGTTAGAGGGAGAGAAGGAGAGCAGGGAGAAGAGACCAACAAAACAGAGAGATTTAAGGAGAGAAGCCAGGAATAAATGAGGAGGGGGCTTATTTACTGTGAGTCTGTGAGTCAGAACTGAAAGCAGCAAATAACAACAGCAACAAGAAAATAAACAGAACAAAAGATGGTAAATGGCATCTTGAAGAGAAGATGGGGCCCTCAGCAGAGATGACTGTCAAATACACATAGATCTAGTGCAGTTCACACCAGTGCAAGCTTTAGACTTCTTTTGTTCACATTTTAAAAAAAATTCATTGACGTTTTCATTAGTCTCCAGGAGAAATAATTAAATTATTTGAAACCAATTCAAACAGGTTTTTTTTCATTAAAAATTAAAACCAGAAAGATCTTTTGTGTGATTTTTTACCACTTAAAAAAATTTTGAGATTATAATATGATTAAAATATTTCAAGCTTCTGTTTCCTTTGTCCAAACCCTCTGATTGCTCCTTTTCAAATTCAAGGCCTCTTTTCTCATTAATTGTTATCTCATGCATATATGTATCGGATGTATATGTATATACACACGTTTCTGAACACAGCTCACTTGGCTTGTATAATATTCCTTGTACGTATGCTTTCAGTACTACCATTTGTTATTAGATAACCATTTCTTCCCTTTGAAGTATTCATTAGTTGCCCACAGTTCCTTGTGTAGGGTAGAGGCCTTGTTGTGGAGGCTTTGCCCCACCCACTGTGGCATTTCTATTGAGCTGATAGGACCTTGACGTTGGAAGTGGACAGTGTACATGGTAATCCAAAGATTCAACATCATAATATCATCACTGATCTTTTGAATGCCCAATAATGCCTCAACAAAAATAATTTGATTTTGGCCACTGCTAAAAGATCATGATTTGCATAAGTTTTTCTTCCCAATTTTTCATGTCTATTTTAGTTGGTTCTTATATATAAGTAGAGCAATAAAGGAGATCAATCATTTTTTATGGGAACTTGCTGATAATTCCAAGATAATTTAATGATAAGCTACCATAAACAGATATATGGAAAAAGTTAAATTTTATAACCTGATATCTGTATGTTTTTATATTCCCTTGATATCTCTCTTTGTGTCATATTTTCTAGCAGACTCATTTCATCCTATCAATATCAACATTACAGAAACATATTGTTGCATGTATCTTAACATGAAAACCCACAGTAGCTCTCTATTTCTGCCAGATCAAATATGAGCCTCCATACACGAGACCATTTATTATTGAGCTGTGCCTAATATACCTAACTAAAAGTTACCATACTATTTGTTATTCCCACTAAATACTCCCTCTTTTGTATCTTTTGCTTTGATTTATATCCCACATAAAATTCCTATTTATTTGTTCACTAGCTTTATAAGTAAAAATATAAATTAAATACACTATACTTTAGATAAATTTATTCAAATAAGTAAAACCAACTACATCAAGTATTCAGGACTTTTATAAAAATTGTATAATAACATTTTTGAATGACAAAAATAAAATCTACCATGCAGTTGAGTTTTTAAGGTACAATGTTTTCAAATTTGTCTTATAAAAAGTTAACATTTCTAACATTAGATGGTTATTGTTTCTTTAAGTTGTTTGTGTTCTTTTCCTATGTGAAAACTTACATCATGCCCCATCATCCTGTTACAATTTAAATAACGCTTAACCCATAATTTTCAGATTGTTGCCACTTATACTTCTATATCTTTAATGTATATATTCTAATTATTCTCACCCAGTTAGTAACTCTTCCAAATGCCTAACACATAGAGTTCACACATTTTATATTATATCGTTCCCAAAATTGTGTCATGCCTCATGCAAACAATATTATAATACATATTAACTTGTGCTGTTTATGACAGATTAAGACTTTGTCTTCTCACTAAACCATAAATTGCTCAAGAAAGAAGAGACAATATTGTCCATACTCATATATCACAGTACTTGGTATATTTACTGAATAGAAGAATGCTTTGAAATAATTCTCAGCCTGGCTCATTAAAAAAAAAAAAAAAGCCAAGGTCCTATGAACATATAGGTCCTCAAAAGGTCTGATTTCCTGAATATTTCTATATCCTTGGAATGTCACCCATAGAAAATAGCTCACCTTGCCTACATTTGGAAACTATGAAACAAATTCTCCTGAAATATCTTGGTTACAAATGATTAATTGAATTTGATTCACACAGAAAAGGAGGCACACAATGAGAATATTTTAGATTCTACCACCCTAAATAAAAACTTAATATAAATATTACAAGCTGAAGTAATATAAGGAAGTGTGTTTTATGATCTTTGAATGATTATTTAATGTATTAAATTGAATTATTCATGTTACTAAAACACAGGTAATCAGGTGTATCTATCATTCATGACAATGTGATGGTTAAGGCTATTTTTGCTCACTATCACTTACATTTTCAACTCTATCTCTGACTTCCAGTTACTAGGACTTGGCACTGGATTGTTCCTCTTTATAAGAGTAAGCATGAGAACTTTTTTCTCACAGTCTAATATATGTATGATGTTAATTGCTCCTAAATGCTTTAAACAGACCTTCTTGAATATGCATACACATATCCCAATGTCTACTAGAAATCTCAGTTTGTATGCTAATCATCTCAAACAATAAATCCATACAGATACTTGGTTCCTCTCCCTAATAAGAAATCAATTAGCATATTCCATTACTCTCCAGCTAATTTTATAAATTTTTTCAGGTTATATAATTTTTCTTTGTTGTTACTTATATCTAAATTCATATAATTTTCATTGATTACTATTCACAATTAATTTTTGGATGTTTTCCTACATAAATGAAAAGAAAGAACTGAAAATGTCTGAATTAATGTAATAAATTGACTATACAAAACCCCAAACAGTGTCTTAGTGCAACATTTCGAAAACACTGAGGAGGAATACTGGTAAACTACTGAGATGATTTTTTTTCTAATCATGTAAAAAAAAATCTCACCTCCCCACAAATACACAACTAACACACACATGCATGCATTTTCTTTCTCTCACACACAAGCACTCACAAACTTACATAACAGCACTCTCATATATACGCAAACATATACACACTAAAACTTCACAAATCCATGTTAAAGAACAGTTTTAAAACCTTAGTAAGGATAACATTTTGGCTTGTGTGGTAATTTCAAATACAAAACAATATTATATATTTTACTACATACTCAAAAACAATGATTATTGCAAATTAGAAAGAAATGATACAACAGACATAATACCTTCGTTGGGTGCAGAAGACATTTTTGTTTATTCTCTTATATTCTGAGGACTTGACTGTATGTTGTTTTATCACATGGCTGTATATTGACTAATAAGCCACTCTGGAAATCCTCTTCTCCACCTCTTATTTGATTGCATATCTGTAAGATGTAATTTTGGTGAACAAATAATGAGAGGGATAGCATAGAAAGGCTTTTGGCTTTCATCCCTTCCTTCTCTATGAGGAACCCTGGAGGGTAATGTTTGGGAAAGCAACACCTTCTTCGGTTAGCAAAGAATAAGGACCCATCAAAACATCACTGAGCCATCAATTTAAATGGTCAAGGAATTACCCATCTCTGCACTCTACTTATGAGAAAAAGATGAACTATATATTGACTTAAAGTTTTTTTTAGGTGAAATAAGATGGTAAAACATCTTAGGTGACTTGATGATTATGCCGATATTAGTCCTGCCTATGTAAAGGAAGCCAAAAATATTAAACAATTTGTTCCCAGCAACTTTCTTTCTTCTTTTTTCTTTCCTTCTTCTTTTTCTCCTTTACTAATTTTTTTCTTATCTCTCTATGCCTCTGTTGTCCCCCATGTCTATCTGCTAATATTTCTGTCCCTCTGTCTCTGATGTCCACATACCATACATTATATTGTTTCCACTCAACTACATACAGCATATCAGGTTTTCACAAAGTGCCTTCTCTCAGCAGAAGCATGGAGTCCCACTGTACAATTGTTCACTAAAAACATTGATTGTCAAGACTCCCTGCATATTGCATATATAAAGATTGTTCTAGCATAAGTTCCAGAAAATTTAGGGAATGAGCATATAAAAAGCATCATGAATATATGAACTTTGGTTTGCGTTTTAATATGTGAAATGAAATTTAATCTATAATTACAATTTATTTTGAAAAATAGGAGCCATTTAATATGCAATATTTGAATAGCTATTATTTATTCATAAGAATAGTATCCTCTTGGCTTAGTGAACATAAAAATCATAGAATAGTTCAACAATTTTTTGAATTTAAAATGCTGTGCTTGCATGTGGAAACTAATTACAGACTATGCACAACATTGAATCTGTTTTATTTTCTCCTACACAGTTATGAACCTAAGTTTGCCAAGCGCAGACGATGTTTCCTTGGTATCCAAATCTCAAACATTCTGTTCCTAATCATCTCATTATTTGCTGCATAGATACTATTTTCCATTCAAGAACCATCACTGACAGATATAATCTCAAATCTTTTAGAAATACCTTCTAGTTAGCCTTGCCAATATCCAATACATTGGGGCCTAATCATACATTAGTTGCACTGTTTTAATTAACACTAGCAGAATTCTTGCAGCTAAGCCAGATTTTTTGGTGAGCTAAGATAGACTCAACACTTATGAGCTGAATCTATTATAAATCCAACAAAAGCACCTGAACAAAAAGAAAGATATTTTCACCTACGGTATATCTTATGATTAAAAAGATATAATTACTAAGTAAACATTTCTTTAAAAGCTACACACAAAATATCATGGCATGGAGTATTATTTTATGCAATACACAAAATTCATCAGAGTTTACTTTATATTTCATTTTCCTAAAGAAATCATTTGAGAAATATATGTCACTATAAATTTAATAACTGGTTTCTGATTGTCCAGTAGTAAGTGGGGAAAAGAGAATACATATTTAGAATATGCTATTCTCCTTTACATCCTTACTCTAGATCTCCTTGGAATCAGATGCTGTGTCTAGAAATTTAGTTAAAACTACTGTAAGAGTTCATTTTACCCCAGAATGGCTAAGATTAAAAATAAAAATAATAACAAAGAAATAAATGCTGGTATAGATGTGGTAAAAGGGAACACTTCACTGATTGTGAGTATGCAAACTAGTATAGCCACTGTGGGAATGAGTGTGAAGCTTGCTCAAAATGGCGTGACTAGATCTACCATATGATCCAGCCATGGGACTCCTAGTCATATTCCCCAAGGCTGCATATCCTCCTCTAGAGATTCTCATTCATCCATGTTCACTGCTGGTTTATTTACTATGGCAAGAAAATGAAAACAGCATAAATCCTTATCAACAGATTAATAGATAATAAAAATGTAAGATAGATAATATAAGATATGTACATACATATACAAGTAGCACAAATATTAAAGGGTCTTATTAATAAGAACAAACCTGGAGCCAGGTATTGGGGTGAATGCTGGGGGATCAGAGAAGCAGAAAAAGCCACAGCCTCACCTTGTCAGTTCCTTAGCTGATCCTGTTTCCTCAGACTGGATGCCTCTCAGGTTAACTGTGCTGCTCAAAAGCCTAAAAACTTAACCAAATAAAAGCTTCTCTAGTTTCTGGTCTTCACACCTTATATACCTTTCTGCTTTCTGACATCACTTCCTGGAATTCAAGGCTCTTGTTACCACACCTGGCTGTTTCCAGTGTGGCTTTGAACTCACAAAGATCCAGATGGATCTCTGCCTCTGGAATGCTAGGATTAAAGGCCTGTGTGGCACCATTTTTTGGTTTCTATATCTAGTGGCTGTTCTGTTCTCTGACCCCAGGTAAGTTTATTAGGGTACACAATAGAGTGGGGAACACAATATCACCACATACACATTTATCTTTTGCATGATATATAATAACACATAGCTAGATTTGACACTATAAATAGGTGTGTACAAATTGGCATATACATGTGTGAATCTTCTTTGCTTTCTTTTTTTTTTGGCTTTGTAATCAAGACTGGGTGGTCTTTGTTTTCTTTTTTCCTTTTTCAAAATTGAAAATAGATTCTTTTCTCATACAATACACCCCAAGCATAGTTTCCCTTTCCTCCACTCCTCCTAGCTACCCTCAACCTCTATTCTTTCCAAGACCCACTCTTCTTTTCCTTTTATCTTCAGAAAAGAACAGGCCTCTAAGAGAGGACAGACAGGCAGAAAAAAAACATGAAACAATAAGACAAGGCAAAAGCCCTCACACTGAGGCTGGATAAGACAACCCAAAAGGATGAAAAGAGTCTCTAGTCCCCACTAAAAGTTGTCTCAGAAAAACACCAAAATATCATCCATAAAATATGTGCAGAGGACCTGATACAGACCCACGCAGGCCCCACCCATGCTTGCAGCTTCAGTCTCTGTGAGCCCATGTGAGTTCTGCATAGTTGATGCAGTGGACTGTGTTCTCTTGGTGTCTTCCATACTCTTTGACTCCTGCAGTCTTTCCTCTCTTTTTTCATTGGCTTATTGGTTCTCTAAGGGGTGGGGCCTATTGAAGACCCTCCAATGTAAACTTTTCTCTCTGTACAACATCTAGGTATGGGTCTCTGTACTTGCTCCCATATACTGTTGGAGGTATTTAAATTGACATACCAAGAGAAGTCAGTAAATTAGTATGGGGCCATAAGTGTGGAGACTTAAAAAAAAAAATGAACACAGAGTGCAGGTGGGGTCAAGGTGAAAAAGAGGGTATTAAATAGAAAGAGTTCAAAGAATGGGAGGTAAGAAGTCATGGTAGAGGACTGAGTATGGGAATAGATGACTAACATATGTACACACTGGGCTTACAAGGAAAACAAATGCTTGTAATCCTTTGAAGCTCATTTTTTATTTTCATTTTCAAGTGAAAAAATGTAATATTCTATACTATATCTTAAAATAATACACTAGGGCCAGTGAGAGGGGTTAGCAGGTAAAGTCACTGACAACCAAGGCTAATGACTTGAGTTCAATCCAATCCCTCAGAGTTATGTGGTAGAAGATGAGAATCAACTTTCACAAGTTTTTCTGTGACTTCCACACAAGTGCCTTTTATGCACATACACACACCTATAGACATCCTACCTCACACACTGAATAAGTAAAATTTATGTCAAAATACAATATATTTCATATGTGATCTTAATGTGTATATGTTGGAGATATAACTAAATATTATATCTTCATTGACTAATTTTGAAGACATTAATCACTGCTTACTAATGTAATCAGAATTACAGATGAGGTAATGTGGTTATATCAATCTGAACTTTAAGACTACACAACTATTCTTGCTTTTATGTTAATATTTACTATTATTACTGCTATTTACCATTATCGCAGACAATTTACTGAAGAATCAGTGGCATCTTATTCAATTCCATTCTTGTGAAAATGGTTAGTTTCATTCAGGGCTATAGAATGTGTCTAATCTGCCTAAAGAGCGTCAGTAGTCTACTAGCTAATGAGAATCTAGTGCATACCTCTTTACTTACTTGACAGAGGAAATGTCTGATAGATGGTTTATTTTTTCTCTTTGTGTTTATTTTCTTGGCAAATTAATTTGTGTACTGCAAGAGAAGCAACAATAATAATGTTTGTAAGCTACTAAAATAATATATTATAAATAAACTCCACAAATACCCTTTACATTCTTTGATTCATTTACATTTTTATATAATGTTCTTTTCCTGGCATCACTTACTAGAAATACATTGCATTCCAATCATATTCAATAGAAATCCAATTTATTTTATTTTCCACATAACTTGGAATTCCAAGACAAATTATCATGTTAATATCTTGCTTTCATCATATAAAAAATGCAGTCCATTAATAAATCTACAATTAAGTTCACAGTATTGACCTTACTTATGGTTGAACTACATAGATATCATAGTTTATTTCTGTTTGGGTGATTGTATTAGACCTATGAACAACTAAAATTCATCTACACAGGTTGTTATAAACATTAATTTTCTTTCAATGTAACTTTACTTGTTTGACCACATTTAAAAAAAAATGCACTTCACAACAAATTTTAGAAACCACTGTTCTTGAAGTACAAAAATACAAGTATAGCTTGCAGAAATAATTCTTTAGATGAGGGTGATGAAATAAGCCTAGAATCCCACTACATGAGAGACAGAGGGAGAACTGCGAGTTGAAGACCAATATAGGATACATGGAGAACTGGATTGGGTTATAGAGGCATTATCTACAACCAACAAATTAATTCTTTATGAAAACTTGAGGAAAGTGAAGCTGCTTGACAACCTATTTCTCTGTAAAACTCTAGGGTTTAAGGAGCATCATAAATCACATGTTCAGAGAGAATAAAAGGGAAACATGGACAAAATCAGAGGAGACAATCATTATATTCTGCTTCCCAGATGACATGTTGACAGACAGTATGCCTCACTATACATTCCCCTTCATGATGGACTAGAGCCCGTCAAACATGGAGTCAAAATGAATATCCGGGTATGGTAACACATGACTGTAATTCTAGCACTTTGAAGGCTGAGTCAGAATGAATCGGCAAACAGCATCTGTTATTCAGTGAGTTTTAGACATGTCTGGACCACAAAAAGAAAAACTGGTTTTCACAGTGATACCCAATCTCAAACAAACAAACATCTACACCCTACTATTTATCCCTCTATTAAGTTACTTAAGTCACATACATTTTTCACAGCAATTAAATACACTGGGAAGTGTAAGTTGACAAGCCAAGACTTACAACATGTTCTATTAAGCACTGCTATTCAGATGTCCATCTACTTTACAAGATCCCTTTCATGACCAACTTATGTTACACAAGAAGAAAGGCAAAGATGAGAGCTTTCTTCTGCAGCAGAACCTGTGATGTCCCAGCCACACCCGAGCTGGGTGCATACCCTTAAAAGAGGCCACTTCAGATTCAGTAATTAGTTTCTGTAAGTTTAGCTTCACATTCTGAGATTACTCAATGTCGTGTGCTAAATCAAATGAAATAAAAGAGAATACTCCTAATCATGTTCTGCTATGGCCAGGTCAAGTTGTAAACCAAATCTCAAAAATTAGGGATGGTTTTCCATAATTATCTTACTGGTTATATCATCATACCAAAAGCCAAGCATGAGAACTAATTCAAAGAGAAACCCAGGACTGGGTTTTCAGATAAAATGGAAGAAATATTTGGAGGTAGAAGTATGCTCAGTTAACAAAGGTAAAAGAATGCCAAATGAAGGCTTTGTTTTGTTTTTTCTTTTTCCTTTTTTTTTTTTTTTTGAGACAGGGTTTCTCTGTGTAGCTTTGTGCCTTTCCAGGATCTCGCCCTGTAGACCAGGCTGGACTCGAACTCACAAAGATCCAACAGCCTCTGCCTCCCGAGTGCTGGGAATAAAGGTGTGTGCCACCACCGCCCAGTGCCAAATCAAGTTTTAAGTTCCCAGGGAAAAGTTCTCTTTTTTAAATCAGTACTTAGACCTAGTATTATCAATAATAATCAGCACCCCTGCTTTAATTCTTCCTGAAAGGTCTGGATTTATAAACCAGGTTCTATTAAGTTATCTGACTCGTTAAATGTTTATTACTGAAGTAAAAATGATAAATTACACCTACCAAAACAAAAAAAAATGAAGAAAGAAGGAAGGAAGGAAAGAAGGGAGTGAGGGAGGGAGGGAGAGAAAGAGAGAGAGAGAGAGACAGAGAGAGAGAGACAGAGAGAGAGAGACAGAGAAAGAGAGAAAGGAAGGAAGGAAGGAAGGAAGGAAGGAAGAAAGAAAGAAAGAAAGAAAGAAAGAAAGAAAGAAAGAAAGAAAGAAAGAAAGAAAAAGATAGGAAGAAAGAGAAAGACACCAAGCCTACTTTAGGGTTAAATGCAATAATACACACTGCATTTCTGTAGCTAGCTACTTCATGAGGACTTGTAATCTTTCTTCTTGAGATTAATTAGTACTGGATAACTTTCACTATTTCATCTTCCATGGTATCTTAAAATGCAAATCAAATAGGATTTTTGTGCCTCATTTATTTTTCCCATAACTGTGTGATTCAACTTCTTGCCAAGGGCACTTTCTTTGTGACAATCTGAATTACTGACCACACAGACAAAAATACACTAAACAGTACTGGGGGCGAAAATCTGCCATCTCATATGCATTGAAGCTTAGCCCTGTGAAGCTCAATAAGTTAAGCTTTCTCCAGACTGACAGCAGTGTTTGTCCATGATGTATGATCTGCCAGTACCTCATCATCCACACAAGTGTTTCTTTTCAACTATTTATCATAGGAATTGTTGATAGTTTTTCCCTGAAAGAATCTCTCCATAAAAATTCAATGACTCTGTTTATGATTGTGTTACTCAAGTATAAACCTGGAAGCTGGAGCTGTTGAGAAACAGATGACAAGATATTTTTAAATTACATATATATATTTGAATTTAGAAAATAATTATCTATTTACATTTAAATATGAGCATTAAGTTTTTTCCTTCTCATTAATCTCTTCATTTGAAATAATAAAAAAAGCATTATCTATCTTTCTGCTTACTCTATTATTTAACTTTTTCTTCTATTTTCTTCTTCATGCTATGTACAGACTGCTTAATATTAGGTCAAAGAAATCCTGAGTATTTTGTTTTCATCTCTCACACAAATTAAGGTAGATTTTCTTCAACTTCTGTATTCATTCTATGACCTATCATAGATATGTGGCTCACAGAGAGTTTTAGAATAATAGTTTATGTTTTAGTTAATGTAAATGATATGAAATTGAATAATTTCTGCTTAAATTCAGAAGTAAGGCAAGGTTATTTTACTAATAAATTTTCTTACTTCAGTAACAAAATAGTTGATCAAAGCAATTTAAATGAGGAATGACTTATCTTTTTCTTTAATTAAAAGTAGATTTTTTTTTCTTACAATATATTCTGATTTGAGTTTCCCCTCCCCTTACTCTTCCTAGTTCCTCATCTCACAATCCAGACATTTATGGGATAATAATAAAATAAAATAAAAGACAAACTGAATAGGAAAAAACAAACAAGAAAGGAACCAAAGTAAAAGCATGAAAAATGCATATAGATGCAGAGATATGCACATGCTCACATATAGGAATCACATAGAAACCCCAAACCAGATATCATACTACATATGCAAAGAAACTTGGAAGTACACACACACACACACACACACACACACACACACACACACACTGATGTAATACTTTGAAACTAAGAACCTCCATAGATGCCTTTGAGTTAATTTTATGTTGTCTACCTACTGCTAAAACCAAGCCTACACTTAAGAGTAGTTTGTTTCCCCAGTGAGACTTCCTTGGAGGAAATTAATTTTTTTATTTGCAATGGGTATCAACTGGAGATTGCTTCTGGGTTAAGGATGGGCCACATGACCACTTTTTTCAGCTCTAGGACCCTGATCTGGTATAGACTTGTGTGCTGTAACTTGGAAGCATGATTACCCTATCTTAATTTCTAATAGCATCTTCAATCCATGACATGCAAAATCATAAATTAGTCAACTTTCTATCTCTGTGATAAAGTATCTGAAATAAACAAAAGTAATAAATATTAATTTTGTCTAAGATTTCAGATGTTTGTTCCACTGGTATTTGGCTTCATAAGTATGGGCTTAAAGCCAAACAGAACATGATAGTAGGAGAAATTTTCAAAGATAATATTTTGGCCCACTTGATGGAAGCCAGAAGGCAGAGATAAAAGGAAATATATATAGAGAGAGAGAACGTGATGGAAGGAGACAAAATATACCCTTCTAGGATTGTAGGGGCCTGAGGAGTGGAGGTCACAGCAAGAAAATGGCTCACAGAATCAACTAAGCAGCATTCATAGGGGATCACAGAGACTAAAATGACAAATACAGATCCTGTGTGGGTCTGAAATAGGTCCTCAACATATATTTTTAGTTGTGTAGCTTGGTGTTCTTGTAGGACTGCCAACAGTAGGAGTGGGGGATGGTCTCTGACTCTTTTGCCGGTGCTTGAGACTCTTTTTTTTCTCCTACAGGATTATCATGTCCAGCAGCCTTGATATTAGATTATGCACCTAGTCTTACTGTAACTTGTTAGGCCATGTTCAGTGGATATCCCAGGGAGGCCTGGTCTCTCTCTTTTTTTCTAAGGGAAACAGGATGAGGAGGAGAAGGAGTGGACTAGGGGATAGTGAGGCAGGAGGGGGGACTAAAAAAAGTGGAGGGAGGGGAAAATAGTAGGAATATATGAGAGAAGAATAAAAGAAAAAAATATGTCCTTCTTGGACTTGTTTTTGGGAACCTCTTTCCTTCAATTAGCTCATGCTTTCCAATAGATCATCAAGTAATGAATCCAGAGGTGGATTTTTACATCCCTGTGGTCTGATCCTTCATGATCCAATGATCACCCAAGTTTTCTAATTCTGAGAACTTGGGACCATAACCAGTAGTCAGGAACTTTCAGAAGCCGTTTAAGAGAATCCATTACAAACTGTATGTGCATCATGTCAGATAAGAGTGTTAATCTGCTGGCTATCCAGAAAGCTTTCTTCTGCAATACCATTTTCAATTAAAGGTGTATAGTTTTATTGAATATTAAAGTGATTGGGCATTAATTAATAATCCACTGTATAGTAAAGCAGCTAGAAAAGATGATTTTTTTCAACACAAAGTATTTCAACACGAAGACTTTTGAGATGATTAATATGCTAAGGCTTGATTATTATATAAGGTATTCAAATACTTAACATTTTATTGTTCCCCACAATTTGTACCATTACTATGTCAATGAAAAATTAATAAGTTTTATTCTGTGTGTTAATTATTTTATATCATTCTAAATCTTAACTATTAAGATTGTGATTCACATAATTGTATATATTAAAATTAATACTATACTTTAGGAATATTTTGAAGTAAAAGAAATTAATATGTATAAAAGAAATATATATATATAATATATAAACAACCACATATATTCATATTCCTTTTATTTGCAAAGACATTCCTGAATTTAGGACACTAGTATCTGTTTCCTGTTGTATGTAGTGAAAATTAACAGTAAATACTAGCCACTGCATGGAGTCATCTCCCTTTAAAAATTACAACACTTTTATCACTACTTTTGTTAAAGTCTTCTCAATCTTCAGATTTCCATAAAATGAGAGCCCATGCATCTCATTATGGTATAAAGAACAATTTTTAATCTAGAAAAATAATTATTCTTAGTCTCAATTTGGAGGCAAATCTCCCTTGACTTTGTCAGAAAAATGAATGACTCTTCAAAGGTCATTTCAGGTGCAATGCTTCTTAACATTCATGATATCCCACTGAACTTCTTAACTTCTTTCCTGACATTGTTTTATAACATGTAACATTTATTCAAGATTTAAGATAAATATTCATTAATCTTTAAAGCTATCCCCCATGTTACCTCAAGTATAAAATGGAGGCCTAAGTGTCAAAAAGGTTTTGGTCTTAGGCATCACATTTTTGACAAAGGAAGAAGAATCTTTAAAATATGGGGTCTAGTGGAAAATGCTTGAGTACTGGGGGAGTAGACCACTAAATCACATAGTGGAATCCAGCACAGTCCTCTTTCTTTTCCTTTTATTGTCCTAACTGTGACATGATTGGAGTTGCTTCACCATGTGCCCCTATCATGACTTGCAGCCAGATAAGCATAGCAATGAGCCAACCAACTATTGCGAGTCAAGATTCACTTTTCTCTTTATAAGCTAATTGTAGGTGTTTGTTGCAACGAGAGGCTTACAATGTGAATCATGCTGTGAATACCAAGGGGCCTGTTTCTGATTGTAGTGGCTAATGGAAGAATGAGTTGGAAAGTCCTATATATTTTATTAGTCTCTTAGGTAGACAGAAGTTGGAAATATATTTGAATGAAGATATTGCATCTATTTATACATCTACCCTGTTAATAAGACAGGATATTCCACATACAGACATTTGTTAAATCTTAGGTGAACATGGAAGTACAATATTTCTTCCTTGAAATTAACCGTTATCAGGGCTTTAAGTGGATTAAAATGACCATAAATGAACAGATGACTCAAGTATAGGGATGGGTCCATTTCAAAACAGAATATTCTGTTCTTCAAACTTCTGAATGCCAACAACATTTTCTTGTCCTTGGGTAGGATATTCTTACTGCATATGCATGTACTTTAACATCTGTGCAATTTTATTTTTTGAATGTTTGACAGAGAAATTATTCAATGGGTCCTGGGGCTGTCAAAGCCTGCCATGTGTGATGCTTCACCAGGCAGCACAGACCATGCTGCACCTGAGTATGGAGAACTTCAGCTGGAAACTGATGCCTTGACTGATTCAGAGCATGCACAGGACACTTACACTTTTCAATATCAGGTCATCTTTTTTTTTTCAAATCTGGACTCTGTGACAGCAATATGATTGATGCTGTTTACTGACTTCCCAGCAGGGCTTCAAGTTCTATCTTATCCATGATAGCTTACTTATCTCTGGTGCCTTATTGTTTTTTATCCCAAGAGCTAATTGCTGCTTATTTAATGGCAACCTTCTTTTGAAGACCATGTGCTTGACATAATATTTTTAGTTGTGGAGATAGCATTAGAGACGGAGAATAATTGACATCATTTTGAAACAGTCCAAAACTACCTCTGGGTAACATTCTTCATATCTTTTGCTTAAGAACATTGCTTTGTATAAGACATCTCATATATTATTTTATTGAAATAGTACTGAAAAAATTGCTGCACCATTTAAAATAACTGACAAGGAAACAGTATTTATTTTCTAATTTTCCAAACTCATTGTCCCTTGGAGGGTTTACATGTCTCTGTCGTTGACACCTTATTCTGCTCTACACCATAACAAAAACAACAACAACCAAAAAAAACCTTCAAGATCACCTTCTTATGTCTACACATTCATCACATCCTACAGAATTCACTGTATTTACTCATTCAGACAATGCTTATTAATCCCTAACTACAGTCTACAGACATTGATAGATGGTGAGATGGAAGGATAAACTGAATCTGCATAATCCCAGGCATTATTGATCTAGTTAGAGAGCAATAATTAATCAAATAATCTCACCAACAACTGCAGTAATGCTACAGTAATAGAACAGTGAGAACCCTGTTTGTACAATAAAGTTTGTTTAGGAAGTACATTTGAATTACTTTTAAAAAAAGATAACATAAACTGAAGCATTTTGTAATGTATAAATAAATCAACTCTCACCTTGTACCTCACTATTTTTCAAAAATTTTTTTAAAAGAACAGAAATTGAAAAAGCACCTATCAGGCTTAGAATGTTTCAAGCACAGAGAATATCATCTGTAGAGACTCTGCTGTCAAAGGTGAGTGACAAGCTTAGGACTCTAACAGGAAGCAGTGTAGTGGAGGTGTAATGGAAAGACTGGAAATGGCTGCAAAAGGAGTCTGCATTAGTAGGCACAGGCATGCCAAACCTTATAAGAAATGGGAAAGAACTGGTTCCTGGCATAAAAGCTATTGAAACACAATGATCTATTTAAGACCAAAGATGGAAAATGAAAAATTGTTGTGATGAGATTTGGGGTTTGAAAGTTTATTACTCAAGTATGTGGAAGAAGAGGCAAGGGGGACAGTGGTGGTTATAATTTAGATGCTATTGAGAGGAGGTGACTTCTACAACATTATCCTCTAAATGCAGTGGGGTTAAAATCGCTCTTTAAGGCCTGTGAAGAAAGTTCATTTGATAGAATGTTTGCCTTATAAACATGAAGACTTGAATTCAGTTATCAGAAGCCATGCCCAAAAGCTAGTTGTAGTGGCACACCCTTGTAATTACAATCTTGGATGAAAGGTGGAGACAGGAAGAATTATGGGGCTATGCTGTCAGCCATGCTAACTGATTCTATAAGTTTCTAGGTCAATGTTAGACCTTGTTTCAAAAAATAAAGGTGGACAGCACATGAGGAATGAAATCCAAGATTTCCTCTGGCCTAAATGAGCATGTAATAAATATGCACATGCATTTGCACACATACCTGCATCTGCACACACAATCATATACATGTACACACATATAGGTACTCAAAAATAATAGTTACTCTAAATTTTTTATGCCAGGAAGAAGCATGGGAGAGAATTTTGCTAAGGGGATACAGAATAATGAATTTTCTAGACATGTTTAGATGGTGCTGACAAATGGGCCAGCAGGTAATGTCAAATGGAAACAGATCTGTGCTTCATGCTAGACTGCAGATATACTACTAAATTGTCTTACATGTGATAATGATGGAATACTTACATGAAAACAGAAGACATAATATTCAGGATGCGATGAACATAAGTACAAAACCAATAAAAAGGGAATGATAACACCAGAGAGACAGAGACAGAGACAGACAGAGAGAGAATTTCAAAGGCTGATATCATACAAAGTAAAGAGAGTATTGATTGCTAAACACTCCTGACTCACTAAAAATAATGAAACAGTTCAACATTTCATAGAGAACTCCCAAGTGTTACTTCATGACCAATTAAAAGATATCACTAAAGCAGAACTTGCTTACCAATTTTTGACATTTATTATCAGTAGAGTACACTGAGCTGGTGGACTAGCAGCAAAGCAATTATATCAAGAGGGTGGTGAAAGATTTCCTGAGTGGCTGGGAGAGAAATGACAATGAGCAGAGGAGTGCTCGAGAGAGCTTCAGATCCCCAAAGCCAAAAGAGTTCCAGAGCTACAATTCTTAACTGTGAAATTCAGAGTCCTGTTACCCTTGGCATGATGGGAAATGCATAAGCAATACACTAATCCAAGCAACTATATCCATATGTCTCTAGATTCTATGTCCTGGAACAATGGGCCCTTGTTCTAGGAGTTGAGGCTGAATGCTTCTAGAGTTGCCATTTCTCTCCCTAGGTTTTAGACACAGAACTTGGGAATGCCAAGACTAGAAGAGCTTTTTCTTAATTTTTCAGTTTCCATTTCTCTCGTGCAAAAGTTTCTCAGCCATCTGCTTGGTAACAAAATTCCCACTGACTGTTGCATTATTAAACACACTATGGCACACTATTCAGCAATGAGAACTGATTGATTAATAATACATGCAACAATGTGAATAAAATAGCACCCTTTTACAAATGAGAAGTAAAATATAGAATGAGTTTTTTATTGTGTAAAACTCTACAAACAGAAAAAAATTATAATGAAGCAAATATTGTGTGTATCTGTAGCACCCAAAGGCACAGAAGACATCATATACAAGTATAAGAGCCTGTGGGTGGTAAGTGTTGAGAAGAGGGGGAGTGTTCTCAAAGATATGGTCATTTTACTCACTGACTCACAGTAGTTATGGGTATCTGCAAAAGATCAAGTCAAGGAGATCAGTCAGCATTCCAGTAGGCAGCACTAATTAGACTCACTAGTTTACAAAGGAAATGAAAGAAGAAACTAATAATGTATTATAGGATAATAAATAGATACTGCACATAAAATATTTACATTATATGCCCTAGTTGGGTTCACCTGTGAGTTTTACATATCTACACTTGTGTCTGGGTACAAAGATAAGTTTTAAAATGTAATTAGGAATTATGCTGGTCTAGTAAACGGGCAGTAGTAGGTTCTCTTCTAAGATTCCTTCATCTCACTAATCCTGGGGATATTGTCTAGGATTCTAGTACTAGGCATGTTTCCCGTCCTGTTGAGTGGACCTTAAGCTCAAGTAGACATTATTGTTTACCTCCAAAATACAACTATTTCATTGTTAGATGCATCTTTCCAAGCTGATCAGTGTTGTGCTTCTGAGGCACCACAGCTAGTGAGGACTATTCATTGCTTCCCTCTAAGGAAGCTTTTATGGTACTTTCTGGTAATACAGAGGTTAGACCTCATAAAGGTGGCTTTCAAGTTGATTCATCTCCAGTTATCTGAGTTCTCTGTTTTAAGTGTGCAGTGCCTTCAGCAATAAAGACCATCCATCTACCTCTACAGGGCAACCAAGGATAACATCAACAGTCTAGAATACTTTGGATATCTAAAATATAACACACACACACACACACACACACACACACACACACACACACATACACACACACACATACACACACAGTTTTATAAGAACTAGACTACAGAAAAGAGACTTTCTTTGTTTTTCTATTTAATATTTTCAAATGAACATTGGCATAGATTTTCACATTTTCAAAGTTAAATGATAAAATTTAAAAGTTGTATCAGTTTGTACTAAGCTATACTCATGACTTTTTTAAACAAGAATTCCTTTTTGACACAGGCAGTATTCTTCTCTATTCTCTTTGACTTGGATGAGTTTTTTGTTACTCACAAAATCAGTCACTCCAATACAGAGTAATAGTCAGATGAAGCTTACCAATTATCAGCATTATTCAAAGTGGTTAAGAAATGTTATTTACCCTACCAGTGGCTCATTTTCACTATCTATGGGGTAGAGCAATTATTCAGCAAAGGGGTTCCAGGATGTGGCTGTATTTCTTACTTTCTCTTTGTTTTTATGTAGGACAGTGTTAGAGTGGGAGGCTTGGGGAAATGCATTTCCTTTATTGATTAAAAAAATCCATGCATAATAATTCCAGGTCAGAAAGAAGAGTCAGGTCCATACTGTAGCTGTCCTGCTGCCCCCACTGGGAGCACACCTATCAGCTATTCTCACTGCTCCAATGAGTGATGAAGAAAGTCATCAAGCCATGCATGTCTGCCTACACATTGGCTTATATCCTGGTCACACACTCTAATACAAACTCTGCCCCTGGGCCAAGCCACCCCTTACTATTGGTCATTGGACTGAATGGCAGAATTCCCTCAACATTTTCCCCATTTTGTCTAAATTAAAAAAAGGAAGTTTCTAATCCTAACAAAATAAAAAACTACAAGCATACAGTAAGAATTGTTAACATGTATTTTCCAGAAGGAATGAAGGGTAATAATCTTAACAAAAATGAAACTACATACAAGATCAATTACCAAGTAAGAAATACATCCTAAATGTTCATACCATAGGTAATAGGCAATTTTATAGAGATTACTCTAGTAATTGTTGTTTCCTGAAAAAAAATTAAGTTTTGTACCTAATATGTTCTTAGCTAAGATTCAAGTGGATTGTAACTGTAACTTTCTAGTCTTCAATGCCATCAAAGACCTGAAAAGGAAAATAATAATACCCAACTAAGCAAGAAGAGCAAGAAGCCACTTCCAAAAATTGCAAGAAATGACAGAAACAGCTGGCTGCCTGGTCAGTCACTCAAGGTTTCTCTGCAATGTTGGGTCACCGAACTTTGGCTTATATGCCTAGAATATCTGATAGACCCTTTTCAGAAGCAGTAGAATTTGAAGGACTATCCTATCTGTCTTGGCAAAGTTCAGCAGTCACTTTTCTATGTGTCCAGCTTCTTCAGTTTGGACAACATACTGTCTTCATTCAAGTCAAGGGCAATTTCTTGCACAATAGACCAGATTTACTAAAAGGAATACAAACTATATATGAAGTGTCTTCTGTACCCATCATGCTCTTGGGAGTAGATTGGTGCTGCCAGGAGCAGACATGTATCATGTCAAAAGAATTCTAAGTTATTAAAACATTTTAAATTTCATATTCTGTGGGTCTTTGAAAGTGTTTGAGGATCACTTATCGATTTGGAACATATCTCTGCATGCCTAGGAAACCTAATTAACATGACTATAAATTTGATAAACGGTGATTAGTAACCTATAATTCTGATTAACCTATATAGCTTAAGGCCTGAAGCTTCACATTATGTAAATATATACCTCATAAAAAAGGCTATGCTATCACTTCCCAATGTACTGAAACTTCACTTTCTGTTATTTACTCATTGTATCCTTCCTATGTGCTTACTGGATACTGAGCTCTTACATGCATGCAGGAGATCCAGAACACAAGAAGAACACAGACTACAGAATCAGCTAATCTGGGTTCATATATATGGAAAGAGAATTAGCTATTTTTCAGATTATTCATGAGAATCAGAAAATCAAGTTTAAAATCAAGAAACCAATATTAAAGAAAATAACCAGCAAAGTCAATGATCCTTAGTAAAAGCTCAGACTTTGCTATCTGAACCATCCAAACCCCTGACACATTGTAGTATGGTGTGAGTAGTAATGGCTCCCATAGACTCATGTGTTTGAATGTTGTCCCACAGGAAGTAGTACTATTAGGAGTGGATTTCTTGGAGTAGGTGTGGCCTTGTTGAAGGACGTATATAACTCTGGAGGTGGGCTTTGAGGTCTCATATGCTTAAGCAAAGCCTGGTATGGCAGTCTTGTTCTGTTGCCTGCAGATCAAGATGTAGAACTCTCAGGTCCTTATCCAGCACCATGTCTGCCATGTTTCCCTCAATGACAATAATGTACCAAACCTTTGAACTATAAGCCAGATTCTATTAAATATTTTCCTTTATAAGAGTTACTGTGGTCATGGGGTCTCTTCACAGGAATAAACCTCCAATTAAGACAATGCTGAAGCACTACAATGGATTTGGGAAACTGGAAGAACTCCTATATTCTTAAAATAAATGTTGCATGACTCAGCCTCATTTATGTTCCCAGATTCATCTTAACCACCAAAGCAAGTTCATATGTGTAATTTAATGATCATGCTAGAATTTCTGAGAAAATGCCACAAAGCACAATGTAATTTTGAGCTTCAATACAAAGAACAGAAGTGTCCTTACACAGACATATTAGAGGACATGGAGTTAAAACAGAAAGGTGGTATACATTAGAAGAAATAGAAGGAAGCTAGTACAATTATATTTTACTTTAAAAAAAAAATAAACATCAAAAATGTGAGGTATCATTTACATGGGTTTGGGTTTTGGATATCCAAGAAAATTACCATGTATTTTAGCAATAGTTTTCTAGATGCAAGGGCTATAATATTCTCTCCATGGATACTGATAATTACTTTTATTTGTTCAAATATTTTGGTGAAATAGATAAGAATTAATTAATGCTCATGGGTTGGAGCCCTTTTGACACTCCTTAATTATGAGGTGGCATTGCATAACTTATGACTACATTACTTAAAAATTGTGAGAGTCTAAATCTTACTACTGTGGCAGATAGAGGTTCATTACAATGTTTAAAAAAATCTTCAGTATGTTCAGCCAAAGGCAAAAATTAAACAGGAATTTTAAGTACATATTTCCATAAAACTTTCAGGTTAATATCTAAGGTACAGTAGAGAATGTGTGGGACTTTCAAACACTCCTTTATAAGAGTTGGCTTTGACTGCCAAATAGTGGTAGAGAATGGAGGGATGTTTGAAAATTATTTTCTATAAATTGGTTTGGAGTTGAGTTACTGTTTGGATTTTATATTTCCCATGAGGAAGCATAGCTCTCTGGAGATTTGTATACTGTTATGAAAAACACCTAATAATACAAACTATTAGTGCATACTTTAAAGACTGCTTATTAAGAATGCAATGGTGATCATAAAAGCCAATTTGATTTAAACTTCCCAAAAGAAATAAAGGCAGATTTGATTAATAATTCCCAAAATACTAGATAGATGATAGATAGATAGATAGATAGATAGATAGATAGATAGAGATTAAGATGTGTATAAGTTTTTACTGAATTTCTATTTCATCTTCATATCTGATCCATTACTTTGACTTCCCTCCCCTCCCCTTCTTGCCATTCTCCACAATTTCATATATACTATAGTTGCAATTGTTTGGAATATAGAGACAGGATGTCATGGGCAGAAACTGCCTTTAAGACAATGTTTCTCTTCTTTCCATTAGTAACACCATTTCCACTGTCATATGCAAGGGGAAAAGCAGAGATCAAGGAACTTCTTCAGTCATGATATTGACTTATCTGTTAGTATCCTCTCTGTAACATCAGTAATTATGGACAATTAATACATTTTAGGACCCCATTCTCCATGATGGTCTGTAGGCTAAGACCTGTGGAAGATACATTCAGGTAGGTAATAATGATGACTAATACCCACTGACACTCTCATTAGTGATGTGTCTACCTCAGTCCTAGGCTCCACCTATTCAAATGGGTAGCTTTAAAAAAACATTTTATATATGATTTACCCATAGACTATAGTACATGCATACATTTTTAATACTCAGCGGGGTCTTAAGTATATGAAGAAAGAACCTCAAATTCTTCATTGTTTAGCTGTTCATTCTGAAAGCACATATTACAACTTTATCTTGTAAAATGGGAAAAACAGCAAAAATGCATTCTTTGTTAATCTGACCTCATTTTTGTACAGTCAGAATTGCTACATCTTGAATTTACTCATAAATTACACATAATTAAACATATGTTAAAACTTTTCTAATGTGTGTAATGTTGTCTCTTCTCTGTGTGTTCTAAGATTTTTTGCACCCCTTGGGGGCCTTGGTTTTCCATGATTCCCCATTACTACTGCTGTAGTTTAGGATATGTAACATGCAAACATTCTCACATTGACTGAACTAACATAGCTGCGAATGATCTGAAAAATGATGCAACAGAATCCATCAAGGAAGACTAAGAGAGTTGGAAAGAGAGAGATGTGTGTAACCAGTGGCACTATTTCATAATAGAACTCAACAACCATTTATAATGAAGGTATCCTTAGGAACTGCACAACAAAATCAATATGCCAACTGTGAAATACAGTTCTGCTGTAGGCATTTTTTCTTAAGGAAAAAAGATCTTAACAGATTTAACAGAAAAAAAAAAGGAAAGAAAAGAGAATGAGTGAATTTACCTGCAGGGACTGAATGCTTCTGAGGAGCAGAATGATGATGAAATCCCTGCTGCTCCTGATGCTGTGGTTTAGGCATAAGAGGAAACATGGTATAGCATGGTGAGTTGTGAGGGCAGTTGTCTCTACAGGACAGGGAACCAACCCATTACTAAGCAGCCTATGCTCAAGCTCAATATTCTTCAGTGTACTCCTCATATCCAACATGCATAAGCCCTTTAAATGGTTAATATTAAACAACTAGATTTTATTTTTAACATAATCCTAAAGTAATCAGATACAGCCCTTTGCTTTACTTGAAAAGCACTCCTTTTGTGTATGTTATTTATAAGGTTGACAGTTTGTATGTCAACATTTTGATGCTCTTGCTGTTTTCATTTACTTGGCTATGCTGAAGAACTGAGAAAAGCATGTTCTGTGGGGCAGAGGCAAAACCCAAAGCTCCATCCCAGACTGCGAACACAAGTTGATGAGTGTGGGATGGTAGGAAAGACAAAGGATAGCAAAGTCCTTTCATGCTTGACAACCAGACTCAGTTTTTGAAGTGAAGGAATAAAAGTTCTCCTTAATTGTCCACATATTGTGTTTCACTGAATAGACTCTGAGATCATGATAATGATAATAACTGGCAATTTTGGTCTCAAATAACAGTTCCAGGAATCCTCCAAGCATCTTAGGCAGTTTATCGTTTAATACATTCAATTAAATTCTTTGTGATGAATATCTATATTCTTCCATCTCTGTGGTTTAGGAAAGAGAGGTTCAATTCTTTTTAAAATAAGAGAATAAAATGAGTCTTCTATTTTCACAGTGAGAAAACACTGACTACACACTGCACAGGGATGTAAAGGCAATGGGAAAGATAAGCAGGATAAAAGTTGAAGGAAACTTGTTAAGTGAGTTCCTGATAACATTTGACATTAAATAAAGATGTAAACATATATTACAGAGATGAGAAATCAAAGAGACATTCTCTGAAATATGTCCACCCACTGAAACAAATAAATTATTATTATTATTATTATTATTATTATTATTATTATTATTATTTACTGACTAAAGCTTCCCCTTCATCCTCTCCTTCTAATCTCTACCCCGACCACCTACTTTCATTCTGCTCCCCATCAACTCCTCCCTGGTTTCTCTTCAGAAGAGGGCAGGCCTCCCAGGGATATCAACCAAGCATGGCATATCAAATTGCAGTAAGACTAGGCACTTCTCCTCTGTTAAGGTTTGGCAAGGCAACTCAATATGAGGAACAGGGTCCCCAAAGCAGGTAACAGATTCAGAGGTAGTCCATGCTCCACTATTAGGATTCCCAAAAGAACTCTGGCAGTTGTCATTTTCTTTGGGAAGCCAACCAGCTCCCAAGTAAAGAAATGGAGAATTATTAATTATGTATGCTCGGCCTTAGCTTAGGCTTATCCTACTAGCTCTTAATTTAACCTGTTTCTATTCATCTACATTTTGCCTTTGACTTTTTTCCTTTCTGTCATTCTGTATTCTACTGTCCTTCTTCCTCTGTGTCTGTCTGTCTGGCCCCTGGCATCTTCCCGGTGTCTCTTTTTCTTTCTTCTTTCTGAACTTAAATTCCTCCTTCTACTGACTCTCTCTGCCTGGAAATCCCACCTATAATTCCTTCCTCATTGCCATTGGCCATTCATATTTTTGTTAGACCAATCAGTTGCCTAGGCAGGCAAAGTAAAACAGCAACATATCATTACGTAATTAAACAAATGCAACACATTTTTACACAGTTAAACAAATATTCCACACACACACACAAATGCAACATATCTTTGTATCGTTAAGCAAATATTTTGCAACAAACATCAAGCTACACTGCTGTAACATATATGCAGAGGGGCTAGGTTAGTCCCATGCAGGTTCTCGGGTTGTCTATTCAATCTCTGTGAGCTCCTATGAACCCAGATTAGTTGATTCTGTAGGCTGTGTTTTTCTTGTGTCCTCAAGCTCTCTGGCTCTCACAAACCCTCTCTTCTCCCCTTTCTTCTCCAGGATTCCCCAAGCCTCTCTTAATGTTTGGTTGTGGGTCTCTGCATCTGTTTCCATCAGTTGCTGGATGAAGCCTCTCTGATGACAACTGGGCTAGGCATTAATCTGTGCGTATTACAGAATATCATTAGGAATCATTTCTTTAACTTTTTCCCCAACCTATTTCTATTTCTAGGTCTCTGGACCAACCTATTCATATTCTAGGTCTCTGGACTATCCAGCCTCAGGGTTCTGACCCCCCAGGCAATGTCAGGGGTAGGCTTGCTCTTACCATTGTAAGACACCACAACAATCTTTGTTCCACCTTTACCCAAGGACATCTTGCAGGTAGGCAAGCAAATACTTTTTCATACCTAAAATTAGTTCAGAAACATGACTATTATAGTCTCCCAAAGAATAATGAAATTGACACTTTTGTGAAGGAATTATTCAATTGGATTTAATTGATTAATTAATTTGTTCATATTCTAAATGTAAAACATTCTCAAAAGAACATTTAATTGTAGCTATGTAGAACAAGAGAGGTTGTGACAGGGAATCTAGATATTAAATTAGAACTAAAGAACAGGTCACTAACACTTTGGGAGCAAGAGACATGTACTTTGTGATCAACACATATGCTCTAAATTTTATATGTCAATGTGAGCTATCTCTATGGATTTAGTTTTATATTCTAGGAATATCTCCAAAGTTTTATTTTTTTTTCTTAGTGAAGAGCTAATCTTTATTACTTTGATCTGAATTACCCAGTTTATCCTTTGTTACTACCAGTTTGTAACTTCAAGAATGTAGTAGTTTAGAAACGCTTTTTATATACATTTTATAATCTCTTAAATCTTATAATTATGAATATTTTTAATTTTGTGCTACTTTTTTGATCAGTTTTAGAGTTGATCTTTTCTTTTATTGGTATTTATTTATTTATTTATTGTTTTTCAAGACAGAGTTTCTCTGTGTAGTTGGTGCCTGCCCTGGATCTCACTCTGTAGACCAGGCTAGCCTTGAACTCACAGAGATCCTTCTGGCTCTGCCTCCTGAATGCTGGGATTGAAAGCATGTGCCATCACTGCCCAGCCTTAATGTTTTTTATTTTACATTCTGACCCCAGTTTATCCTCGCTCCCCTCCTTTTTCCTCACTGTTTTAATTCAATTTCTCCTCTGCTCTTCAATTTGTTTCTTATTGAAAGCTTCATTTTCCTCAACCATCTATTGATCAGTCAACCATCCCTTGATCAGTCAACCATCCCTTGACCTGTCAACTATCAATTGACCTGCCTTTTGGCCTGTACCCAGGCCTTTATTTTGTACTACTCAACATTTTCTACATTCTCTCTTTTACAATAAACTCAATTTTGATTAATATTTAGTGTCTATTTACAAATGGTATAGTTTTATGTTTTTGAAAGAGCAGGTGTAACAATTAGAATGCGTTTTCAATTCTTAACATGTATAGAGTACCTAATTATATGATTTTTTTTCTTTTCTAATAAAATAAAATAAAACAGGAACAAAACAAACCAAATAACCTGTATTTTATTATGTTGTCTGGTGGTATATATTGTTTTTAGTTTGTAACAGAATTTACTACACCTTATACCTGGCAGCATCAATTTATTTTAAACGCACAGTGTTTCAGCACTCTCTTTGATTGAAGACATGCTTATTCTAACACAAAAATAAGATGCCCTCATCTATTAAAACATGATGCCCTAGTACATGTAATATACAGTGCCATTTGGAAACATATCACATTTTCCTTGTGTCATTATCATGGAGAAGAATTTCAGCTCACATGTATTTGCAAGAACATGCAAACATGTCTTCTACCTAACAGAAATTCACTTTACCATATTACCCAAGATCTACTTCTGAATTCACTCTTAGGATATTTATTTAAATTTTGGTTGATTTTGTGTGTGTGTGTGTGTGTGTGTGTGTGTGTGTGTGTGTGTGTATGAAAAACACATGAATACAAAGATTTTTACTAAAACGTGGAGAATTACAAAAGATGAGAATGCATTGTGAATGAGACTAAAGTTTTTTTTTTTCTTGTTTTGTTGTACTTAAAAAAAATCTGTTTCACTATTCATTCCAATTTTGGTCTAATAATAAGTGTGTTTTGTTCTAGTGGTTTGAGATATATGGATTTCCCATCTCCAGTTTATGCAACTTTATGGTGATACTTTATTTGTACTGAAATGGGATTTTGTATGTTAATAAATAAAGTTGCCTGGGTGTCAGAGCTAATAGCAAGCCATAGCAGAAGCCAGGTGGTGGTGGTACACACCTTTAATCCATGACAGGCAGATCTATATGTGTTCAAGGATACAGCCAGCATTGAGACTCATGCCTTTAATCTCAATACCAGCCATAGAAGATCTGGAGGTCTGTACAGACAGGCAGTGATGAGGAGGTCATGTGGTTGAGTTTACAGCCAATGAGAAGGCAGAACAGAAAGTCAATAAAAAGACAGACACACAGGAATTAGGGCTCTTTCTGAGAGGAAGGACAACAGTGGCAGCGATGGGTAAGGAAGGCGGTTTTAAGTCTCAGCTCTTAGCTACTGCTCTGACCTCTTAGGCTTTTAACTCTGAATTTGGCTCTGTATTTCTTATTTAAAAAGACTGATACATCTTACTTTGGTGCCCACATGGCAAGAATTCATTAAAAACTGCTTGTCTTGGCTTGGCGGCAGGCCTGGTTTCAAGCCTTGGCATGCCCGGGCTCCCTAGCTGGGGCCTAGCTCAGCCTAGGCCCCAGGCCCAACCATTCAGGGCTAGAAGCGATTACCCACAGCTGGTGCTACAAACAAGTCAGGCCTGCCAGAGCTACCTGTCAGCTGCACTTTACTGCAACTGCAGATAAAGCTGCTTTGGGCTGGAATGCCAATGCATGTGGTCCGAGCTTAAGGAAGCCAGAGCCTGGGAGCCCAGGCTTGTCTTGACTCAGCTAAAGCAGAAACGTGACTGGATTTAAGCTTTTAGGAAGTACTCATGTCTACACTTTCTCTCTCTCTCTCTCTCTCTCTCTCTCTCTCTCTCTCTCTCTCTTTCTCTGTCTGGATTCACACCTCTGACGCTAGGCAGCTGTTTTGAAATTCCCTTGGATTTCTACTGTTCTATGCAGACTTGGTAAGTCAATGAAGATATCAGATATTTGAAAGGAAAAAACTATTTAAAGGAGAAATTTTTTCCACATTAATAAAAAATGGGTTGTATCTGTACACTGGAAGAAAATTGGGCTTTGTTTGATAAAATTTTAGGCAGTCTGAAAATGGAACAACTATATGAGAAGATTAATGTTGACGGGTTTATGCACATTATGACTTTTCTTATCCTTGTTTTACTATTTAAAAAGATAGTCAATTTAAGTGCCAGGATAAAAGCTTTAGAAAAAAACATGTTAAAATGAATTATAGAGAAATTCAGATTCAGACAGAAGAACTTAACAGTGAAATTCTTTCAGCATTGGAGTATAAGGTTACAGAAAGAAAGCCTGTTTTCACACAATCACCCTTAATTTATCCAGTAACTATACAGCAGATTCCTGGTAAAGTGAACACATAAAATATTTGGACTCCAATTGAAATGTTAGATTTACGAAGGTTTAAGAAGGCAATAGTGTCTTATGGCATGCATTCACCATATGTAAAGCAAATGTTAAACTCCTGGTCAACTTATAATAAGATTATACCACAGGACTGGCAAGAGATGGTAAATGCTGTTCTGGAACCCACGGAACAGCTACAGTGGCAAATGTGGTTCAAAGAGGAAGATAAAAACATAGAAAATCAATGTAGGGATAAAGGTATACAAATCTTCCAGGATCAGCTTATTGGAGAAGGCCAATATGGTGCAATACAAAGGCAATGTTTATAAGTTATCTAAACCCTAGTTCTATGTTGAATGGCAGCCCTGAATGCATGGGACAGAGTTCAGGAACCAGGAAGGAAAACCGAGTCATTTACAAAGGTTATACAGGGCCCAAAATAATCTTTCACAATTTCTTACAAAGACTGGCTTCAGTAGTATAATGCCCCCCGTCTCAGTAACTTAGCCTAAGAAACGGCCTTGAGAAAGATAATTGGGAAAGTAACCTTGAGTCAAGGCAGGAGATATCAAACACCCGGTCTTGGGAGGAAAAAACCTTGAGTCAGAACAAGATATCTATAATTGGCTACCTGGCCTTGGAGAACAGACAGCTGCACATTTCTGAAAATTAAAGATAGCCCCCAAGTTCACCCTGGCCTAATTTGAATTAACCAGTGGGGACCCTGTAACTATGCTTCTCGCTTCTGTAACCGTGCTTCTGCCCCCAGGACTCTATAAGAAGTCCCCCTTCCCCTAGGAAGGCGCGCAAGTCTTCCCGGAGACTGTGTCGCCCAGGTACCTGCACATTTGAATAAACCCTCTTGCTGTTTGCATCTGATCCGTGGGCTCTGCGTGTTCCTTGGGTTTGGGGTCTCTCTTGAGGAAAGATCCCCTGTGAGGGGGGCTTTCTTTCATTGGAGGTCCCACCGAGATTGAGACCCCTCCCCAGGACCACCGACCCACCGTCAGGAGGTAAGCCGGCCGGCCTCACTATATGTTGTCCTGTCCAATTGTTGTTTGTCAGTCCGCGCGCCTGGTAATCTGTCTGTGCGGTGGGAGCAGAAGGAGCTGACGAGCTCGGACTTCGCCCACCGTGACCCTTGGAAGACGTTCCATGGGTGTCTGAAGTCCCCTCAGGGGCACGGTTTTACACTCACGTATCCGAGGGATACATGGTGTCGGTTGGAGAGGAGGGATCCGGACCCTCACAGCACTCTCCGTCTGAGTTTCTGCTCTCGGTTTGGAGCCGGAGCCGCGCAGCGTGTGTCAGTCTTGTTTGCGTTTGTCTGTCGTTTGTTATTTACTGTCTGAGCGCTCTCTTCCTAGAAACAGCCATGGGACAGACTGTCACCACACCCTTGAGCCTCACGCTTGACCACTGGTCAGACGTGAAAGCACGAGCCAACAACGAGGGACTTGTAATTAAGAGAAAAAAATGGATCACCCTTTGCGAGGCCGACTGGGTCACAATGAATGTGGGATGGCCTCGCGAGGGAACTTTTAACCTCAGTCTTATTTTACAGGTGGAGGGAAAAGTCTTCCCTCCGGGCCCCCATGGCCACCCGGACCAGGTTCCATACATCGCCATATGGAAACTCCTAGCGACCAACTCCCCCCCATGGGTTAAGCCGTTTCTCTTCCTGCCAGCACCCCCGGCCTCCCTCCCCACAGCACCGCCACCCCCTCTCGCCCCTCCTACCTCCTCCCTTTACCCTATTCTCCCACGAAAGGATCCCCCTAAAACCCCTGTCCTTCCTGCGGACTCCAATTCACCCCTTATTGACCTTTTGACAGAGGACCCACCGCCGTATCCGAGGAATCGAGCGCAGGAAGAGGCGGTTCCCGGGCCAGCTGCGCCAGCCGCGGCGGCGGCGGCGGCGGCGGGAGCGGCACTTCCCGGGCCCACCACGGCGGTGGCAGGGGCGGCGGGAGCGGCACTTCCCGGGCCGACCACAGCAGCGGCGGCGGCGGCAGTCCCCGAATATCCTCTACAGGGACAGCCCTCCCCAATTGCCGGTCACCTATGAGGAAAGCGCGATGAACCAGCCAAAGTATCCAGGGCCTTTCCCCTCAGGGAAGGCCCCAGTCACCAGCTTCAGTACTGGCCGTTTTCGGCCTCTGATCTCTACAATTGGAAACAGCATAATCCCCCATTCTCTAAGGACCCTGTTGCCTTGACTAACTTGATTGAATCCATTTTAATGACCCACCAGCCTACATGGGATGACTGTCAGCAGTTACTGCAAACCCTCCTGACAGTGGAGGAGAAGCAGCGAGTCTTCTTAGAGGCCCAGAAGCAGGTTCCTGGGGATGATGGAAGACCCACCCAACTGCCTAATGTTATTGATGCAGCCTTTCCCCTCACCCGCCCGAACTGGGACTTCATGACCCCAGAAGGTAGGGAGCACCTACGTCTCTTTCACCAGTTGCTCTTAGCGGGTCTCCGGGGGGCTGCTAGGCGCCCCACCAATTTGGCTCAGGTTAGAAATGTGGTCCAGGGAAAAGATGAAACGCCGGCAGCATTCCTGGAAAGACTTAAAGAGGCCTATAGAATGTATACCCCATATGATCCGGAAGATCCAGGACAGGCGCCGAGCATCATCTTGTCTTTCATCTATCAGTCAAGTCCAGATATAAGGGCCAAGTTACAGAGACTAAAGGGATTGAATTCGTTCAATTTGTCAGATTTATTGAAGGAGGCAGAAAAAGCTTTTAATAAAAGAGAAACTCCCGAAGAGCGGGAGGAGAGAATGTGGCAGAGACAGGAAGAGAGAGATAAGAAACGTCATAGGGAAATAAATAAAGTCCTGGCCGCTGTAGTGTCTCAGGGACAGGTCAGGGAGGGAGTTAGGAAGGGAGATCAAAGAAGGACACCCCTTGACAAAGACCAATGCGCCTACTGCAAAGCGAGAGGACATTGGGCTCGTGACTGCCCAAAGAAACCTCGAGGGCCTGGAAAAACTAAGACAGGAGCCACGGACCTCCTCAATCTGGAAGATTAGGGAGGTCAAGGCCAGGAGCCCCCCCCTGAGCCTAGGATAACTCTCAAGATCGGGGGGCAGCCAGTGACCTTCCTGGTGGACACCGGAGCTCAACATTCAGTCCTGACCCATACCGGAGGCTCTCTCAGTGACCGCACAGCTTTGGTCCAGGGGGCCACAGGTAGCAGGAGATATCGATGGACCACCGAAAGAAAGGTTCAGCTGGCATCTGGACAGGTAACCCACTCTTTTCTGCATATACCTGATTGCCCTCACCCATTATTGGGCCGAGACCTATTGACCAAACTCAAGGCTCAGATCTATTTTGATGACAAGGGGTCAACCGTTACGGGGCCCAAAGGGACCCCCCTACAAGTCCTAGCCCTAAGACTGGAAGAGGAATACCGCCTCTTTGAATCCGAGTCCTCTAAGGAGCCACCGGAAGGGATACAGGGCTGGTTGAGAGAATTTCCCTCAGCATGGGCAGAGACTGGCGGCTTGGGGCTGGCTCGCGACCAACCCCCCCTTGTTATTCAATTAAAAGCCTCCGCCACTCATGTTTCAATCAAACAATATCCCATGCCCCGGGAAGCCCACGAGGGTATTAAGCCACACATCCGGAGGCTCCTGGACCAGGGGGTACTCGTGCCCTGTTGATCCCCTTGGAATACCCCCCTCCTGCCGGTAAAAAAACCAGGGACAGGGGATTACAGACCAGTTCAAGACCTGAGGGAGGTTAATAAACGGGTTGAGGATATACACCCCACGGTGCCAAACCCCTATAACCTCCTCAGCACTCTTCCACCAACCCATATTTGGTACACGGTATTGGACTTAAAGGATGCCTTCTTCTGTTTGAGATTGCATCCCCAGAGCCAGTTGCTATTTGCTTTTGAATGGAGAGACCCAGAAATGGGACTTTCAGGACAGTTGACCTGGACTCGGCTCCCCCAGGGGTTTAAGAACAGCCCGACCCTCTTTGATGAGGCCCTACATTCAGACTTGGCCGAGTTCCAGGTCGAACACCTGGCCTTAATCTTGCTCCAATATGTGGATGACCTCCTCCTAGCAGCCAGAACCCAAGCGGAATGTTTGAGAGGCACTCGGGCCCTTTTGACTAAACTGGGACAGAAGGGCTATCAGGCTTCGGCCAAGAAGGCCCAGATTTGCCAAAGCAAGGTCATTTACCTGGGTTACACCCTGGAGGGAGGACAGAGATGGCTCACGAAAGCAAGGAAGGAGGCCATAATCTCCATACCCCCTCCAAGGAACCCCCGCCAGGTGCGAGAGTTCTTAGGTACAGCCGGCTACTGCCGCCTCTGGATCCCAGGTTTTGCCGAGATGGCTACCCCCTTATATCCTCTCACCAAGCCCGGTGTCATGTTCCACTGGGGAGAGGAGCAACAGCAGGCCTTTCAACGAATTAAGAGGACTTTACTCGAGTCACCAGCTCTTGGCCTGCCAGATCTGACTAAGCCCTTTGAACTATTCGTGGACGAGAACTCAGGCTTTGCAAAAGGAGTGCTGGTACAGAGACTGGGGCCATGGAAGAGACCTGTAGCTTATCTCTCCAAGAAATTGGACCCGGTGGCTGCAGTTTGGCCCCCTTGTCTGCGCATGGTAGCTGCCATTGCTGTCTTGCTCAAGGATGCAGGGAAACTGACTTTGGGACAGTCATTAACTGTGTTATCCTCCCATGTGGTGGAAGCTCTGGTCCGGCAGCCTCCAGATAAATGGCTCTCAAATTCCAGGATGACCCACTACCAGGCTCTGTTGTTAGACACAGACCGAGTGGTGTTCGGACCAGTTGTCTCCCTCAATCCCGCTACCCTGCTGCCCTTGCCAGATCCATCAGAGGAGCACAATTGCCTCCAGATTCTGGCAGAGGCCCATGGTACCCGCTCCGACCTAACAGATCAACCGCTGTCGAAGCCAGATTTCATCTGGTTCACGGATGGGAGCAGCTTTCTCCAAGAAGGAGAACGGAGGGCCGGAGCAGCAGTCACTACCGCAACAGAGGTAATTTGGGCCTCACTGCTGCTGCCAGGAACATCGGCCCAAAGGGCAGAGCTGGTCGCGCTGACCCAGGCCCTCCGGATGGCGGAAGGTAAGAGACTCACGGTCTATACCGATAGCAGATATGCCTTCGCTACTGCCCATGTACATGGAGAAATATACAGGAGGAGAGGCCTCCTGACCTCAGAGGGCAAGGAAATTAAAAACAAAAAAGAAATTTTAGACCTCTTAAGGGCTTTGTTCCTCCCACATCAGCTCAGCATTATACACTGTCCCGGGCACCAGAAGGATGACTGTAATAGCGCGGGGAAATCGGCTGGCCGATCTGATGGCCCGGACAGTGGCCTTACAACCACCCAGGGGCGACAAGCTGCTGGTCTTGCAGGACGACCAACAGCCAAGCAGGGACCCCATGCCCTACAGCCCGGAGGACCAGGAACTAGCAAAGAAAATGGGGGCGGAATGGAGCCCCGAACAACAAGCTTACATCATAGATGACAAATTGGTTATGCCAACTTCCCACACAAAATACATGCTCAAGTTCCTCCTCGCGCTAACCCACTTAAGCAAAAACAAGATGAAGGCCCTTCTGGCTGATGAGGCTTCGAACACTGTATTATTGAATCAGGAACAGGTCCTCCAACAGGTGACTTCCAGCTGCCCTGCTTGTGCCCAAGTCAACCCAGGAAAAACCCATCTGAACAGAGGAAGCCGCCTGCGAGGCCACCGCCCTGGAGTCCTTTGGGAACTTGACTTCACTGAGGTAAAACCCGGGCTATATGGATACAGATACCTTCTGGTTTTTGTAGACACTTTTTCAGGATGGACGGAGGCCTTCCCTACCAAGAAAGAAACTGCTACCGTGGTAACCAAGAAACTCCTGGATGACATCTTTCCCAGGTATGGAATGCCCCAGATATTGGGGTCAGACAATGGGCCTGCCTTCATCTCCCAGGTAAGTCAGAAGGTGGCCAGGCTATTGGGGATCAATTGGAAACTCCATTGTGCATACCGCCCCCAGAGCTCAGGACAGGTAGAACGCATGAATAGAACCATTAAGGAGACTTTAACCAAATTAATGCTCGCAACTGGCACTAGAGATTGGGTGCTCCTACTCCCACTAGCCCTTTACCGAGCCCGGAATACTCCTGGGCCTCACGGCCTAACTCCGTTTGAGATTTTATATAGGACTCCCCCACCAATAATAAACTTCCTTCACCCTGATATCTCCTCTTTTGCCACTAGCCCTACCCTGGAGGCGCACCTTCAAGCCCTCCAACTGGTACAAAAGACGGTGTGGAAACCCCTGGCCGATGCCTACCGGGAGCAACTGAACCGCCCGGTGGTGCCTCACCCATTCAAGATTGGGGACTCTGTCTGGGTCCAACGCCACCAATCCAAGAACCTAGAGCCGAGGTGGAAAGGACCATACACTGTCTTGCTAACTACTCCCACTGCACTCAAGGTTGACGGGATAGCAGCGTGGGTTCACGCGTCACATGTGAAGGCCGCCAAAGAACCCGACGAAGCCGAGAGCATCAAGACGTCTACATGGAAAATTCAACGCTCTCCAAACCCACTAAAGATAAGACTTACCCGTGGGTCCCCCTAATCCCCCTGATAGCCCTCCTAACGTTAGGAGGGGCATCACCAGAGAGCCCCCACCTGGTTAAAAAAATTACCTGGCAGGTCATTTCCCAGACTGGAGACATGGTCTGGTCCACGACTGCTCAACACGCCCCTAACACATGGTGGCCCTTCTTAACTCCCAAGATATGTGATCTAGTCACTAGGCTGGATACCTGGGATATCCCCGAATACACCCACACTAATAGGCCCCCTGTCCTAGATTCAGACCACAACAATGTTATGTTCCGGAAGAAGCGGGCCATACAGACTGGGGATAGAACCTAAGGGCACTATATAGCCGACTCGCCTGGCTGCCGAACACAGTCAGCCTATAGAAAGCTGCAGCAGACCCAGCTATATGTATGCCATAGGGACGGAAGAGATTGGAATACGGCTTACAAATGTGGGGGACTAGAATCTCTATATTGTGCAAAATGGGGATGCAAAACGACCAGGGACACATACTGGGAGCCTAGTTCCAGTTGGGATCTCATCAGGGTGGGACGAAGTCGGAAGGGAGAAGATTCACTAAACATTTCCTTCACCCCGAAGGGCACAAAGTTCTCTTCATGGACTGATGGGCGATCTTGGGGAGTTAGGTTCTATATGACAGGAGCAGACAAGGGATTTACTTTCCAAATAAAGCAAAAAATAGAATCAGTTAACGTTCATGTGGGCCCCAACCCTGTTCTCCCAGAACAGAAGTCACCCTCGCAACCGGAGAGGGCCCCAGCCCAGCTCCCCCACCTGTCTACTACAATGTCTCCTACAGTTAGCCTGGCCACCACCGCTTCCTTTGTAAGAACGGGCACTGGGGATAGGCTCCTAGAATTAATCCAAGGAGCATATCTAACCCTCAACCTTACTGCCCCAAACAAAACCAGAAGCTGCTGGCTTTGCCTAATTTCAAGTCCCCCTTATTACAAAGGGGTTGCTGTTACGGGGAAATTTACTAACCATACTACCCCATCCACAGAATGCATCCGCACCCCTCAACATAGGTTGACCCTATCTGAAGTTGCGGGACAAGGATTATGCATAGGAAAGATGCCCAGGTCTCACCAGTTCCTATGCAATACCACCCAACAGATGACCGGGGGCTCTTACTACCTGGTAGCCCCCACTGGAACCTATTGGGGCTGCAGCACTGGGTTGACTCCATGTATTTCAATGGCAGTACTTAATCTGACCTCTGATTATTGTATACTGATAGAATTATGGCCCAAAATTGTTTATCATAACCCCGAATATGTATTTACCTATTATGAGGAACGACACAGGTTCCCTCGAGAACCGATGACTATGACCATGGCCTTACTGCTGGGGGGATTAACTGTCAGGGGTATGGCTGCAGGCATAGGAACTGGCACTGCGGCGCTCATGGAAACTGCACAATTCAAACAACTACAGATGGCTATGCACACTGACATCCAGGCCCTAGAGGAATCCATAAGTGCCCTGGAAAAATCCCTTTTACATCGCTATCTGAGGTTGTTTTACAAAACAGGAGGGGGTTAGACATCCTCTTCCTACAAGAAGGTGGCCTATGTGCGGCCCTTAAAGAAGAATGTTGCTTCTATGCAGATCATACTGGAGTAGTCAGGGATAACATGGCTAAATTAAGAGAAAGATTAAAACAGAGACAACAACTATTCGAGTCACAACAGGGATGGTTTGAAGGATGGTTCCAAAGGTCACCCTGGTTTACCACCCTTATCTCCACCATCATGGGCCCCCTAATTATCCTCCTGCTCATTTTATTATTTGGGCCATGTATCTTCAACAGATTGGTACAATTTGTTAAGGATAGGATTTCTGTTGTCCAGGCTTTGGTCCTAACCCAGCAATATCAGAGGCTCCGACAACCAGAGATGGAGCTGACTCCTTATTCTCCATCCTAAAATGAAAGATTCCATTTAAAACAAAAGAAAATGGGGGAATGTAATGCCCCCCGTCTCAGTAACTTAGCCTAAGAAACGGCCTTGAGAAAGATAATTGGGAAAGTAACCTTGAGTCAAGGCAGGAGATATCAAACACCCGGTCTTGGGAGGAAAAAACCTTGAGTCAGAACAAGATATCTATAATTGGCTACCTGGCCTTGGAGAACAGACAGCTGCACATTTCTGAAAATTAAAGATAGCCCCCAAGTTCACCCTGGCCTAATTTGAATTAACCAGTGGGGACCCTGTAACTATGCTTCTCGCTTCTGTAACCGTGCTTCTGCCCCCAGGACTCTATAAGAAGTCCCCCTTCCCCTAGGAAGGTGCGCAAGTCTTCCCGGAGACTGTGTCGCCCAGGTACCTGCACATTTGAATAAACCCTCTTGCTGTTTGCATCTGATCCATGGTCTCGGCATGTTCCTTGGGTTTGGGGTCTCTCTTGAGGAAAGATCCCCTGTGAGGGGGGCTTTCTTTCAGTAGTAAATAGAATGGTCCCTAATTCAGAAGCTAGCAAGAATAATCAAATCTTTGGCTTTTGAGAACATGAATTCAGCATGCAAGAGAAAAATCAGGCCATTAAAGGCAAGATCTACACCGTTGGAAGACTGGATTAGAGACATGTTTAATGTTGAAGCTCATGACCATGATGGTATACAGATAGGAGAAGCAATTTCAAGGGGTTTGAGGAATGTCAGATGTTTTGGATGTGGAAAGCAAGGACATTTGAAAAGGGACTGTAAACAGGGCATTTCTGGAAACAATGTTTCTTCAAGGAACAATGGCAACAAAATGCCCCTTCCTTCTGGAGTATGCAGAAGGTGTGGTAAGGGAAAACACTGGACCAACAAATGTAGATCACCAAGGGACCGGCAAAGCAATACTTTGCTTCCATCCAAAGCTGGATTGCAATTTGGTTATTTTATCCTCTAGGCATTCTCCTACAGGAATATTAATGCAGAGGGAAGATATTATATTTGAATGGATATTTTAACCAAATAAACTGAATAAAAAATTAAAAACCCATGTGGAAAAAAATCTCAGACTTAATTTTGAAAGGAAAACTGATACTTCAACAATTAGCAGGAATAGACCCAGCAGAAATTGTCATACCTTTAACTAAGGAGGACATTGAAAAATTATGGACAGAAAGTGAACATTGGCAAAGAGTTTGCAATAAATTTTTGGGAGAAATTAACAGCAAATATCCCAAATATCTCATAAAGAGAGCTGATTGGATTTTACCTCAAATTGTATGGGAAAAACCCATATCTGGAGTTTGCACATTTTATACAGATGCAAACAAACATGGAAAGGCAGGTTACAAATCAAAAAAATTAAGTAAAGTGGTTCAGAGTCCTTATAATTCAGTTCAAAAATCGGAATTGTATGCTATTCTGTTGGTATTAATGGATTTTTCAGAACCTCTCAGCATAGTTACTAACTCTCAGTATGCTGAAATAGTGGTATTACATATTGAGACTGCATAATTTATCCCTGATGCATAGAATTAACTTCACTATTTATTCAGTTACAAAATACCATCAGGGAAAGGAGTCATCCTTTATATATAACTCACATCCAATCCCATACTGGTCTCGCAGGCCCTCTAGCACAAGGTAATGATCAGATTGATAAATTACTGATAGGAAATGTGCTGGAAGACTCAGAATTCCATTAAAAAAACATCATGTCAATAGTAAAGGTTATAAAATTATTTTTCCACAACCTGGCAACAAGCCAAGGAAATTATAAGGAAATGTCCTACTTGTTCCTTTTTGCAATCAGACACCATTACCAGCAGGATGTAACCCAATGGTGTAGTGGGTAGGCATTCCAGGAAAGAAATAGTGTCTCAAAAAAAAATGAAAAAAGAAGAAATTGAATAGATAGAGATAAGATATTATGGTAGATTATTGTATATACTAGTAAACAAATTTAGTAAAATAACAGCCTTAGATAATTTGCACTGTAATTTGCACTATTATGGATTCTTATGTGTTGATACAAATGTAAACTATTTTTATATTTCTGTTTAAGATAATTTGTATATTGATATAAATACAGAACTATATTTGTTATAATGTACATATATTTCTACTCTTATTGAAATATTTGTATATTAATACAAATGTAAATTTATATCTCTCATACTGTATGTATGTTCTACTTCTGTTTATGATATTCTGTATATTGATATATATTTAAGATTATTGTCATATTACATATTGCACTATACATTCTTACCTCTGTTATAAATATTTTGTGTGTTGTCACAATTTTAAAGTCACCATCCTTTACCGTACATTTTCTTATAGACTGTTTACCTTGTTACTTAGTACTTAGATTATTTTGGTACATAAGATTTATAGAATTATAGTCACCTATGCTTGTCATCTCTATAGTTATGTTAGTTAGGTTATCCAGATTTACAGATACATAGGTCAGATGGACAGGTAATCTTCAAACACTTCATGGACCTAGAGAATATGGCATTTAAATAACTTAGAATTCTGTTGACGTGAGACACAATTGGTCCTGGCAGGACCAATTTGATCCCGAAAGAATGTTGAGCTTCTAAGACATTTCCATTTGGAAGCTTGTCTTCTTGACACAAAATAGCCTATTGGGCAAAGAACTGCTCTTGCCTCAGCTGCTGACAATATGAGTGCTGTCCTTCTGGACAAGCGGGACTCAAAGAAAAGTGACTTCTGAACTCTGCCAAGACAGGGTAAGATGGTCTTTCAGAATTCCTGCTTCTGAAAATGGTCTGTCAGATACTCTAGGCCTGTAGCCAATTTGTGTGCACCACCAATGCTGAGAAACATTAGGTGACTGTCAGGCTGCCAGCTCTCTCTGTCTACTCTTGCAAAATCCCTGAAAGTTGCTTGCATCCTTCTTCCATTTCTCAGGTGCCATTATATTCCTTCTCAGGTCTTTGATGATATTGTAGCCAAGCAGTTATAGTTATAACTTTATATATATATATATATATATATATAGTTATATATAGTTATATATAGTTATATATAGTTATATATAGTTATATATAGTTATATATAGTTATATATAGTTATATATAGTTATATATAGTTATATATAGTTATATATAGTTATATATAGTTATATATAGTTATATATAGTTATATATAGTTATATATAGTTATATATAGTTATATAGTTATATATATATGATAGAACATATTAAGTATTAGATTCAGGTCCTTTAGGATAGGACACCTTTTGGAATGATCTTTATAACATGCCATTTACCCATGCTCTAGACTTCTCTAGATTTCAGTATGTGTTTCTTGCTTGATATTGTTCACATTGATTGTTGTTCCATCTTATCTAGGTCATTATCCCTCATTACTCCTGGACAACGTTTGATAACCATTCCTTTGTATATAGTCTTATATTAGGTTAAAACCTTCTTATTTAGACAAAAGGGGGAGATGTAATGGGTAGCCATTCCAGCTTTGACCTGGAAGTTCCAACCCCCATTGAGGCTTCAGTAATGGTCACACCTACAAGGCGAGGCTGAGAGAGGATGCTGAAGACCCAAGTCCCAGATGTGGGGGTTCTCTTGGTGCCTGGACTCTGGATACTGGAGGTAGACTGAGGCAGAGTTCTCCAGAGAACACCGCCAGACTGTACCTCACCTTTCCCAGACCCTGCAACCTACCTATCCCTTCACTTGGAAGTTACCCCACAAAATAAACCTCCCTTTTAAACATGTGGAGTAACTTTAATAATTTCACCAATACAAAGGCTACTCTGAGGAATGAAATCTGGCAGATGGATGTGTTTCACTTTGTAGAATTTGGGAAATTGAAATATGTACACCATACCATTGATGTTTATTCAGGATTTCAATGGGCAACTGCTTTTAGTTTTGAAAAAGTTGATTCTGTAATCACTCATTTGCTAGAAGTTATGGTCATCATTGTTACCTGCATAAATTAAAATTGACAATATTCCAGCATATGTCTCTGTTAAAATGAAACAGTTGTTTGCTTATTACAATGTAAAGAATATTACGGGTGTGCCACACAATCCTACAGGCCAAGCAGTTATAGAAGATCAAACAGAACTCTAAAGGATATACTAAATAAACAGAAAGGGGTAACAAATACCCACAAAAATAGACTGCATAATGCTTTGTTAACTTTGAATTTTCTCAGGAAGCGCCATATTGATTTCCAAAGTGGCTGTACAAGCTTGCATTCCCACCAGCAGTGGAGGAGAATTCTGCTTGCTCCACATCCTCTCCAGCATAAGCTGTCTTCTGTGTTTTTGATCTTAGCCACTCTGACAGGTGTAAGGTGGTATCTCAGAGTCATTTTGATTTGCATTTACTGGATAATTAGGGATGTTGAGCAATTCCTTAAATGTCTTTCAGCCATTTGAACTTCCTCTGTGGAGAATTCTTTGTTTAGTTCTATAGCCCATTTCTTAATTGGACTGTTGGGCATTTTGATGTCTAATTTCTTGAGTTCTTTATATATTCTGGATGCTAATGAGAAAGGAACAACAGCTACCGAGAGACATTGGAAAATAGAAAAATACTACAGAATTAAATCAGCCTATTTATTTTAACGATGTCCTGACCTCAGCATGGAAACCAGGATATGTGTTACATCGGAGATGAGGTTTTCCTTTTGTTTCTACAGGAGAAGATAAGCTGTGGATACCATCAAAATTTATAAAGGTTCGATTTGAACAAAAGAGACCTCTTAATTAGAAGAAGTGATAGTTCATTAACCAGCATAACCATCCAATTTAAACTAACATACCATTAACATATGCCTTTTCATTTAATCAGAATGTAACTTGCCAAAAAGGTACCTGCCAAAAATTAGTCTTGGGGAATGGTTTTTGTTTTTGTCTTTTAGAAGTATGAAGGCTAAGGAATCTGAAGAACACTGGACAAATGAGACAACTGAAGAAAAAGGACAAATAATCTGTCCCAAGAAAAAGAGTAAAATGGCCTATTGGTATATAATCTATAAAATTTCATATGTCTTCCTAAATGTTTGTTTCTGCTCTTCTCTAAAGAAATTTAACACTACTGGTCTTCTTGTAGTCCCAGTTCAATTAAAATTTAATGCTGACTTTGGAGTTGGAAAAAGGCTCTCTCCTTCTTTAAACTCAAGCATGTTGTTAAAGGGAAAAAGCAAACTTCCTGTATCATGCGAGAAGAAAGAGCCTTTAAACTTTCTTTTCTTAAAGTATGAATTTTATAGCAAAATTTACAAGATATATATATATATATATATATATATATATATATATATATATATATGCTGTGGGATGTTCTGTATGTTAAATGTGTTGCTGTGATTAGTTAGTAAATAAAACACAAATTGGCCAGTATCCAGGCAGAAAGTATATGCAGGAAAAGCAGAGAAGAGAATTGGGGGAAGTGGAGAGCTAAGGAGGGGACACTGCAAGCCCCCGCCACAACAAGGGAGATGTAAGGTACCAGTAAACCACGAGCCATGTGGCAAAGTATAGATTAATATAAATGGATTAATTTAAGATAGAATAAGTAGATAACAAGAAGCCTGGCGTGGCCATACAGTTTAAAAGTAATATACAATCTGTGTTTTTATTTTATTAGTGGGTTGTCAGACTAACAGGGCTTGGCAAGGGCTGGAGAGAAGGTATCCAGCTACATACATACATACACATACACACACACACACACACACACACACACACATATATATAATTTTAAACTTTGTTAAGATAATAATGGTCATATAGAATACTAACTAATTCTAGAAAAAAAGCCTCAATTAGCTGCCTATACATGTCTATGTATTGGAGTCTCTTATCAGTTTTCTGCAGGAAATCACGGTCAGGACTAACATCAACTGAAATCTCCAGGAAGAAGATGGGGCCCCACAACAAGAATAATTCCACACGGACAATAATAATACCACTAAGGTCACAAATATCATCTACAGATCAGCTTTGGACTACAAATTGCTCAGAGCAATTTTGAGAGGGCTAGCTGAGATGATCCAGTTTCAAAGACTACTTGAATAAGGACTTGAGATAAACCACTAACTTTGGCATTATGTACAGACTGGATAATAAAGGATATAGTCACCTTTCCTAGAATTTGACAATTTAACCCAAAATATTTCTTTTCAGAATAAAGATACCTTCGCCCATAACCAGCAGGAAGCAATTTTAAGAATACAACGCCCATATTCCCAAAGAGGTGATGTGGGGTGGGTGGTTTTTTGGTTTTTTAATGGGTTTCGGGTCTGGGATAATTTTCATTGTTTAGGAGGGTTGGTTACAAGTTGTTGTTAAGAGTTAGAAAAAGGGCTGAGCAACGGAGATTAGATTTAAGGTTCTTGTTTTAAAAAAAAAGACAATTACTAGTTTTAAAAACTTTACATTGTATTGGATTGTTTTATATTGTATACAAATTATATATATATACACACACACATATATATATATATATATATATATATATATATATATATATATATGTTTATATTGTTAGAAAATGCCATACATATAATTCTAATCTTGTTCAAGATATTGTACTTATACTGCTCATTTAACAATGTAATAAAATTTGACTGTTATTATTACCAACTATTAGGATAAAAAGAAATGGAAGTTAGTAGTTAGACATTACAATAGAACTTGTAGTCATATTAGGTATGTTTTCAAGATTGAGCAGATATATTTTAGATAAACAAGTCATCTTCAAACCCTTTAGAAGTCTACAGAATATGGCATTTAAAATGTTTTAATAACTTAAAAAAATTTTTCTTTTTTGTTACTATGAGACACGTCGGCTCCTCGCAGTACCAATCTACTTCAGAGAAAATATGGGCATTGAAGAAACTGCATATGGAGCTAACTTTCATTGTGGCAAAAGTCAGCCACTGGACAACAAAGTATCCTTGAATCAACTGCTGACGAACAGGACACACACACAGCTAAGAATGGGCAGCTGAATTAAAAAAAAAAAATCAACTATTTCCAGAATTTAAAATCCCGAATCATGACATGACACTCGTGGAATTTGGGTGTTTCTGGTACATGGACTGCTCTCACCAAATGTGAGGTTGAACTGTTGACCTTGTGTACATCCTACTTCACAAATGAGTCTGTCAGATATTCTAAGCCTTTAGGCTGAAGATGATGCCCCAACACTGTGGAGAAACCTCAGGTGACTGTCCAGGCAGCTGGCTGTTTCGGTCAACTCACATTTTTTTGGAAGCTGCTTGTTTGCACTTCCTGGTTTTTTTATTTTTTTATTTATTTTTACTTTTTTATTATTATTAGGTAATGTTATTTTCTTCTTGGGTCTCTGGGGGAGTTGAAGATTAGTTAGTTATAGTTTAAGATTAGATAGTTATAGTTTCCCTTGTTAAGAATTTCAGAAAAGAAACTCATTAAAGAGGTGTAAGTGTATAAATTTGAAAGATGTTATAAGATAGTTCTGTTAGTAATATATTAAGTTAGAAAGTGAATCAGGAACATTTTGGACTTACCAAAATAGGATAGATAATGGAATTATTTTCTCTGAATTTGTCAAATGCAAATGGACTAGACATTGTTTAGGTATTAATTGCTTGTATATATAATATATAGTTACTGTACTTTTGTACATAGTGTTTCTTATATTAGTTATAACTTTTTTCCTTTTTTCTCGTTATTAAAATAGAAAAGGGGAAATACGGTGATATTTTATTTGTACTGAAATGTGATTTTATTTGTATGTGAATAAATAAAGTTGCCTGAGTGTCAGAGTTAATAACAAGCCATAGCAGAAGCCAGGCGGTGGTGGCACACACCTTTAATCCCGATCACATGACAGGCAGATCTCTGTGTGTTCAAGGATACTGCCAGCATGGAGACACAAGCCTTTAATTCCAATACCAACCGTCAAAGACCTGGAGATCTGTATAGACAGGCAGTGACGAGGAGGTCATATGGTTGTGTTTACAAGCAATGAGAAGGCAGAACAGAAAGTCAATAAAAAGACAGATACACAGGAAGTAGGTCTCTTTCTGGGGGAAGGACGACAGCAGCAGCAAAGTGTAAGGAAGACAATTTTAAGTCTCAGCTTTCAGCTACTGCTCTGACCTCTTGGTCTTTTAACTCCGAATTTGGCTCTGTATCTTTTATTTTAAAAGACTGATACATCTATACAACGTATTTGAGAAAATCATAGTCTCAGGTTACAAAATCAACAATACTTAAAAACCAAAAACCAAAACAAAAAATAAATCTCAAGCATCTTTCCCAAACAAATTAATGAAGATGGAAGTTCTTGTAGGCTAAAAACAGGAACCCAAAAGGAGGAAATGGGATCATGAAGACTGAGATTGAAGTAATAGGAAACCTGCAGCATACAGACCCCACTTTATTCCTGAGAAAGCAGTCATCTTTACTGATAACCATGGAAAGGTGCTGATAAATAATTGATTAATCTGTTCTCCTTAATATACACAGTTAAATACAATTCAGTATGTGAACTTAGATGAAAGAAAAGGATTTGAATTATGAGGATATAATTACTAAATTTTCAATGGATTTGAGAAATTTAATATGGTATGGCAATCTATTTTAGTATACTTGATATATATTGCATAATGAACTTAACTAAATAATCTAAAGAAAGTAAAAACAATCCCAGACTATGATATTTAAAACTTTTTCTTGACTTTCTCTCTTTAAAAATTAGGAAGATAAAAATTACCACAATCCCACCTGTCTTGCAGGTATTTTATCACACACACTGAGCCACCTTTCCTGATTACAGCAATGACATCATGCTCCAGTGTCTGCCTTTGAGAGACCATAGGCTATGAATTTCAACATGGGCCTTTTGTTTGTTGTTTGGAGAACCTGTCCTCAGTTTTTGTTTCTATCATAGTTTTGAAACAGTTTGACCAGCTATTCTTTCATAAAGAAGAGGAACGTTAATATTGTGTTTGAATACAGATTTCCAATGAGCATATATGTATTGATATAATCTGTTATTTTTTAAATCTCATGAAGAAAGACAATGATCTCCTTTAGTAACTGCCATGAGTCTCAAGACAATTCTAGCTTATGGTCTATAGGAGAATCAGCTTATTTTTTTTTAATTTTATTTTTGAGATTATAATTTAATTACAATATTCTTCCTTCACTTTCTTCCCTCTACACCTTCCAATATACTCAATCCTATTCTTAGCCTTTTTAAAACTGTTATTGCATGCCTATATGTATACACACACACACACACACACACACATACACACACACACACACACAATTTGCCACTCCCACAAGTTCTGTGCCACCAGCTCCTTAACAGATCTTACAAGCAGGACAATCTGTATGTTGAAGAATTTTTGGCTGGGTTGCTACCCCATTCCTACCATTGGAAACCTTGCCTGTGCCTCATTTGCACAGGAGATAACACATCTGTCTCATAAAAATCTTAAATAAGACTTCTTCAGTATGTATAATGCTATCTAGTATGTATGTTTTCAGGTATGACCCTTCGGCAAAGAAAAAAACTAATTGGTGTGCTCTTCCCTGAGAAAGTCCACCTCTTTCTTGCTATGCCCAGTGTTTCTCAGTTGGATATATGGATTTGTACAGGGTTTAGCCTTTCAGGCTTTTTTTTCACCTGTTTTTGCATGTTTGCTGTTGTCATCATTGTTCAGAACACATTTAGGGAGTTATGTTGGTGAGACATTATGGCTATATTTTCTGGTATTGCTAGGAAACACAATGTCTCAGTAAGCTCCTGGATTCTCTAGTTCTTAGAATCCTTCTGCCTCTTTTCTACAGTGCTCCCCAAGCCTTGGGTGCAGGATTATTTTGCAGACATTGCCAGTGAGATTGGGCTCCACAAGTCTCAATTTTGGTTGGTTTTGGTTTGCTACAGTGGTCTCTCTCTGTTGAAAAAAAAATGTGATTACAGGTAAATATTTCATTTATCTATGGGTATAAGCACAAACGTTCATAGTCTGTTAGGGATTGTGCTCACTTTAAAATTAAGGATTGTAGAGTCTCCTCCAATAATCAGGACTTCACTAGCACTAGCACTGAGTGGTTAACTAGGTTTCCAGTACTAGGTATGGTCTCCTTCTTATTGATGGGGTCATTTGTAGAGCAGTTGGTTACCAACAAGGTATGTGTGCCAAAACTGTACACTTAGGTTTATTGTGCCATTCTAATCATTGGTGTGGTCCACAGGCATCCTAGCTGTTGGTTGGTATATAGACTGTGGTTTCTTCCACCCTCTGGAAGTTTGCACCATGTCTTCCTCTGACATGAGAACTAGTCTCCAGGAAGTGTCCATTCAATTCTGTTCCTGCTCAGGAGTCTTGGGGCCTTATTTCTAAAATGCATAGTGTCTTCAGCAGTAGGAACCTATCTTCCATCTCTGTTGACTTTTATGTACACTAGTTCTTTTATACTTCTGTCTTTTTTCTTTTTCATCAGTAGACATTTAGAGCTTGTTCTTGCAAAAAAAATATTAACTTTAAAACATTAAAAATTAAGAATTTTTCTTTTTATAATATAGGAATTATCAGTCTTTCTCTACATAAAAGAGTACCCTGTACAGGATGGGTAATGGGAAAAAGTGTGTATATCCAAGGAGATTTCAGTTTCCATAGAAGACCCCAGTTCACTTTGCTTCATACTATTTGCTGTAGTTCAATTTCTGGCTCTTGTTTCTGATTTATTCAAGATTTTTTACACTGATTTCTAGCTTGTTTTTCAAAGGGTCTGATTTGTGCTTCTTCAGATTTCCCAATCATTGTGTTCTTTGTTCTGTTTTTACATAGTGCCTTACTGTATCTGTGGCATCTATGTAGAAGTCATTCAACATTCTGTGTGAATGGCTTTGTCTCTTTGGGCCTGAGGAGGAAGCCTCCTGATAAATGCTAACTTTGCCATTGTAGATAATACTGAATTAACCTTGTGGACTTAGCATCCAGTCACATAAAATGCTCTTTAAGTATTTTTTTTTCTGTATTCTTTGAGAATTTCATAAAACCAGGACATATAACTACACCAACCATGAAGTAAGATTTATGTTTAGCATCACATTGATTATGAGGATCAAAATAAATGGTAGGTTAACTTCTAGAAACGATAACTTCTATGTAATGCAATAGAATATTATTCTATGAAGCATGAATTTGGGGGATAGAGCCATTATATATTGGATGTTAATCTGGACTTGTTCTTTAAGACTGAAACCCTGCAATTTCTACAGCTGTGAAATATAAAATAAGATATATTAGACAGATGTAATACCTAATATCTATATCTGAGAATGTGAGATGCTGAGGCAGCATGATTGTAATGAATTCAAGGCTAATCTTGGGTTCCATAGTAAAACTTTGTCTCAAAAGACATTGAAAATCATTGAGAAGTTTTCTATAAAAAAAGTTGACATGAAATAGTATGCAAGTGTACTGGTTATTTCTCTGTAGAACATACTGCAAATAAACATTTTTGAATAGCAATCCCTAAAATATGTGATGTCATGGAATAGTAAAGTGAGATAAAGGTTATTTTTATTACACAAAATTATAGTAGAAATATATCCAAACAAATTTTCAATGACAATTCTATAAAAACAGATTATAGAAGCATTTGCTGCAGAAGCCTCCCTTAATTATAAAGCAAAAATATCACCATGGGACTATGCAGCTAAGGTGAGGCATTGCTTCATATGTAAATAGTTACATATTTATGATTTCTCTTGTTACAAAAAATCATTTATTTGTTACATTACTATGCTGGCTAGTTTTTACTGTTACTTCAGTACAATCTGAAGTCATCTGGACAGAGAACAGCCTCAATCATGAAATTACTTTGATCAGGTAGGCCTGTAGGCAGGTCTGTGGGAGCCTGTCATGATTATTGATTGATGTGGGAGGACTCAGCCCAATGTGAATAGCGCCATTTCAAAGGCTACATCCTGAAGTATGAAGGCCCAGAGTAAGAGAGATGAGCAGCAGCAGCAGGTAGCAGCAAGGATCCATTTGTTTTCTCTGCACTGGACTGTGTGTGGGTTATGCCTAGGTTTGTATTTCTCTGAGTGCTGGATGGGAACCTGGGATATAAGGGTCCTTTGTCCTCTGTGCTACCTTTTGTCATGGTGCTTTCCCACAGCAGCAAAAGTAAAACTAGAGTAACTACCAAAACTCTTTTCTTGTTGGCTTTTGTAGGTAAGTAACAATGTATCCATTCATGAACCAGTTTTCTATTTAAAATTGCAAAGTGCATATAAACAGATTTTTCTGGGGCAGTAGATTCACATGTACCATTCTCTGACTTCTGTTTAAAGTGTTTTTTTTTTCCTTAGCATTTCAGAAATAGGAGGCTTTATAAATGTGAGAAAAGGAAGATATAGTTTGACACATCCGTATGAAATGAGGGAGGGAGGAAAGAAGTGATAAAACATGAGGAAGACTGAGAAAGATGTATGACATAATTTAGTCAAGGCTGGCTTCAACATGTTTATCATGTTTATGAATGTTTATAATCATATAATGAGTGAAGTTGGTGGAAACAACGTTGTGACTAGAATGGAGCGGGCCACTTCCACCTGTTACAACTGGAGGACTCACGCGCTATCTTTCAGCTGCCTCAATCTTATGATCCTGAGTAGCAGTACATGTATGGGGAGGGGCAGGAGTCAAAGTGTGTGAAGGAAGAATGCTTTCAGTCATGTTGGAACACCATGTTAATGGTGGGACTAAATCCAGAAAGAGATCCTAATGTCTGTCCTAGGTGACAATGCCTCTGGTCACTCTCTGAAACTAAATGTGATTACTTTAATGAAGTAGGCACAACTATCACTGGTGGTCTCAAATTTATAAACGTCTATTTAAAGATAGAGTAAAACTCATTTATTTTGATGTATAGTTGTACAAATTCTTTACAAGAGCATTGTCCTGTTATCTGTAACTCACATAAAGATGTAAGAATCCCCTCACATTATTCCCTTGAAGTCACTCGGCCACTTCTATTAGTCTAACAAACACTGTCTGCTTTCTGTCCCTATAGTTTTGCCTTTTATACCACAGAAATTATCACTCTTTTGTAAGATGAAACACTGTTTTCCACAAGCTTTAAATTGCCTTTGGAGGAGAAAATTTCCTTTGTAGATCCTTCCAGCTGTGAATCATTTAGGTTGAGTTTAAAACAAAAACTTTGTTGTAGATTATCTTTTAAGATAAAAGAATCATCTAACTATGGTACAGATGATCACTGGGGGCTGAAAGAAACAATAGCTATACCTGCTTCAAACACAGATCATTTATCTGCTTATAACAGTTTTCGTCTGTCTTTCCTTCAAACATGTGCAACACAGCTGTAGTAAATAGAATCACAACACACACAGACACACACACACACACACAAATACAAAGTACCTTATGTATCTACTCATGCATCCAATGTTTAGAAACATTAATTGCGGTGCCAAGAATGTTCTGACTTTGGGGAAGAAATTCATGAATCTATGCAATTTCTCTATGTATTTTGTGGTTTCAGACAAAAGGCAAGGCCTTTTGTGAGCAGATGATTTATGTATAATTGTTAGGTTACATTATGAGGTGTTACATAATTTTGAAGTCCTTTAAAATCTTAAAAAGACACGTATATGAGGGTAATCATCTAAGGATGATTATAGGAATATCAGCTACTGAGGTGGGGAGATATTGAAGAGAGAACAACAAGTGATTCGTATATCAAGAAGATTAACTGGGTATTATAGAGCAACCTGTAACCCCAGATATCCAAAACCAAAGACAGGAGGAGTGCAGGTTTGATACCAATGTAGGCTACATGATATGATCTTATCTCAAAATATTTAATTAAACTGTACTGAAAATCAGTTACTGTTAGCAATTCTAGAAGAATGTGGTGAGTTGACTTAAGTTACTACAGTCTAATGGTGAAGTAGCTCTTCTTTGCATATAAATAATTTGGTCATAATAAGGAACTTCTACTGGTCGGTTTTCATGCTCATTCATTCTTTTATGTCCTCTCAAATATTCTGTTGGACTTGTTTAGCATATTTTCATTTGAACTTTAGTTTTATAATTTTCAAATATAAAATTTTCCCTTTCTAATTATTAATTTCTGCTTTGACATTTCTCAGTTGTTATATTTTATCAACATAATTTGCACAATTTTTCAAATTTAACACCATCCAGTATTCTATAGCATATTCATAGTAACTTCTTTCAAATTTTCCTTTGACTCAAATTAATACCGAACTAACCTAAGGTGAATTTTGATGGCCTTTTCTCTCCATGCTATAAACATTTTATTTTATGTTATTTCTTTATTGCTATACAATGACGAATATTTGGGCAAGTGTGTGATCAAAACCATCCAGCCCTGTGCCAGGTGGAATATTCAGTCAAACTTTAGTTAATATCCCAATTTATCTTGGCTTACTTATTCACCAGATTTTCTGTATGGGGATTTCTAGATGAATTGGCAGGCAGTTTGGAGAGCTTATTCAGGGAACTCTCAGTCCTAATGTTGGCTTATTCAACTCTGGCTGATCCACCACACAGTGAAATTCAACTGCAATATTAGCTGGAAGAGCTGAGTTATGCCAACCAGTCCCTACTGGTTAGGAACTTTTGCTGATAAAGTCACAATTCAAGTCTCCAACTAATATCTTTGAGTCAAGTCTACCTCCTGTAGCAGCATAAATTTTATATGACTGCTTTCCCTGGTCTGTCTCCACTCCTTCCTGGTAGCAACTCTTCTCGTCTATAGAGTTGGGAGAGTTTGCTTGCTCCTGTTCTGAGAAAGAACAACATAGGAATCCAATCTAGCCAATTGATGGAAGGTTTTGTGAATCAATGCACTTTGAATTTGAGGAGCAAGTTATCTTTGTGAATGACATGACATATTTGTTTGTACTACTTTGTCTAATTGTATCACTTTTCCCTTTGAAGAAAGGATTTGTACATATTTTATTATAAGTATTACATATTCATTTTAAATATTTATTAATTCCTTGAGAAGTTTATACAATGAATTTTGGTCATATTCACTCAACTCCCCTATATCTTTTTGACATGCACATGGCTTTGTATTCGTGGGTTTTTTTTTATTTGTTTGTTTTTTTGTTTTTGTTTTTGTTTTTTTAATTTGTGTTGTCCAAATACATTAGAGAGTGAAGTCTCCATAGCATGGACCTACCAGAGAACAGATCCTTAATGAAAGTGACTCTCCTTGACTCAGAAGCTATCCATTCGTAATATCTCCCCAGCTAGTGGGTCTTCATTATTACCTCTCCCTTTTATACTACAATGTTGTACAATTTGATCTTACTTAGATTTTGTGCACACTGTCACAACCACTGTGTGTTCATATATATGGCTGCCTTGTTGTGGGTAGAAAATAGTAATTCCTTGGAGTCATCCACTCTTTCCCATTCTTAAATTTGTTCTGTTCCATCTTTCTAAATTATCCTTGAGTCATGGGGAGAGGGGTGATATAGATGTCCTATTTAGGACTGAGTACTGTACAGTCTCTTGTACTCTACATTTTGTCTAGTTGGATTTAATTGTCATCTGTTAGAATAAAGAAGCTTCTCTGATGAAGGAGACATGTATTATTTTATTGGTATGGGGCCAAATCACTTAAAGTTGGTTTATTTTCAAAATAATAATTTTAGGTTATATACTCAAGTCTCTGATCTATCTAACCACTCTATTTGGGGCCTGATAATTCCATGAGGTATGGGTTCCATCTTGTAGAGTTGGCACTAAATCCAGTGAGAACATGATTGATCACATGTATAACATTCTTACCACCATTACATAAATGAATATATCGTGCTTGTCCAGTTGTAGCTTGCACAGTGCAGACCTGGGTAAGACTGATTACTTTTCTCCTCCAATACCAGGCACAACACCTTCCCGAACTATGAAAGCTAGCCAATAGATATGAAACATCTAGGCCAGTACTGGCTTGATTTCTCTGTTTTATAACTAAAGTATGTGGTGTCTTCAACAATGGAGGTTTACCATCAAAATCTTGAGGTAAAGGAACAACATGGCAATAACTATGTTTGGATTTCTTTCAGACTCTAAAAGTGGCAAACTCTTTTCTGGTGCTAAGGAATTTAATTGCTAGACTCTGGTATTTAGTAGGGACATTGTAGCCCTGTTATGCATAGATAGATAGATATAAGCAGATATTTGCATATATCTATATCTATCTATCTATCTATCATCTATCTATGTTTCTATCTATCTATCTCAGTTGTAAAAGGCATCCATATAACTTTTGGGAAAAGCCTTTATTGTTAGTTATCACTGCCCATAGTGATAATTATGCCCTCCCATCTATCCCCAAACCACATTTAATCCTTCTTGTTCCATAATTCCAATTTTCCCAATTATTTCACTGGACTTTGTCTACCCTACCCCTGGAAGGCCTTTCCCCCAGTTCCTGGTAAGTTTCCTGTCATCTATTAGTTTTCAAAATGAAACACACATAACTCAAGATTCATAGGTATTCTAGAGAAAGCATATGGTACTTGTCTTTTGGGACTAGATTTCCTCACTCAATATTATTGTTTCTAACTCTATCCATTTATTTACTTGTGAATTTTATTTTTCCTAATACATGAATAGTATTCCACAGTGCAATGTACCACATTATCATTATTCATTCATCAGTTGATGGAATCTATGCTGTTTCTATTTCCTGGATATTGTGATGATCAGAGATGAAAAATTAGTAGATTACAAAATCTATTGGTATAGCTGGATCATGTCCTAGACATAATTTCAGCTTCCTGGGGAAACTTGACACTTATTTCTACAGTGGTGACACTATTTTGTACTCACAATATATGTTTTCACTTTATGTGTCAGTATTTATTATATTTTCATATATTTTTAATTATGGCCATTCAATGCTGTAAGATGAAATATCAAAGTAGTTTTGTTTTCACCTGAAAACATTGAACATTTACAAATGTTATGTATCCATTTGCACTTTGTCTTTTGATAATATTGTTTAGTGTTTGCTCCAATTTTTAGTGGGGGTTTTGTTTTCTTACTTTCTTTTGGTTTAGTTATATATTCAAGCTATTAACTCTGTGTCAGTTGCATGGGTATTAAAATGTTTATTCACATTCTGTAGGCATCCTTTTTACTGAATAATGATATCTTTGGATGCACTAAATGGTTTTATTTTTATGAGATCCTATTTATTGATTCTTTTATCTTAATGATTACACTAATAGTGCCTTGTTCAGAAAGTCCTTTCTTGTGCCTACAAATTTAACTCAAGAATACTGTCTACTTTCTTCTCTGTCAGAGTCAGGGCATGAAGTCTTATGTTGAGGCCCTTGATTGATATGGAATTGAGTTTTGTGCAGGGTGAGAGCTAGAGTCTACTTTCATTGTTCTTCTTGTAGCTATCCAGTTTTTATTTCATCATTGGTTGAAAATGCTGGGGTTGGGGATTTAGCTCAGTGGTAGAGTGCTCACCTAGCAAGCATAAGGCCCTGGGTTCGATCCTCAGCTCAAAAAAAAAAGAAAGAAAAGAAAATGCTGTTCCTCACCCAAAGTGTACTTTTTGCTGCATTGTAAAATATCAGTTGACCCTATGAGTATGGAATACATACATATATATATATATATATTTCCTCAGTTCTCATGGAGGAACTTATATGTCTTTTTGTCAATGTTCTGATATTTTATATTACAATAGTTCTGGCCTATATGTGAAAAATCTATCATGGAGATACTGACAGAGTTTCTCTGTAGTGGTGGTCATATGAAAAGTATATGGTAAATAGGATGAAAGCTTTGTTGAGCTTCCATTACTCAAGGACATTGTGTATGGTTTCTACTTCTCCACCTTTTTTCCCCTTTTTATTTTATTCTCTCATAACTCTTGACCCCATCCTCCCCTCTTTCTTCTTCTCTCACTTCTTCTAAACCTCCCCTCTTCTCCATACATATTTATAATTAATGCTGTTTGTAATTTGAGTTATCTCTTTTACCATTGTTGAAAACAAATAGTGTCTTACATCATTTTTAGTTTGAATTCTTGCTGTTGCCTAACTCTAAAGGCTTTTAGTTTATAAGTTGTTTGTGAAACTAAATATTATTTTCTTTATACTAACGTCTCACTTAAAATCATCACTTTCTATTGAATTGTCTGGGAATCCATCTGCTTTCAAGATGAAAACTTATTGTTCTTCTATAAATTACTTCCATGACAGAATTTATTCAAATCAAATAATTAGTAGCATCTCTTTATATAATAAAGATTATTTGAGGCAATTAAAAATCATCTGAGACTAACAAAAGGGTAATACAATTGTAAATCAAAGCATCTGGAAAGGTGGATATATTTCAAAGTATCCTGAGGCAAACTAATTAAACAGGAGCTGCTCATTTAATCATGATACAAACTTAGCTATGGAAACATTAATATTTTTGTTAGCCTGTAATAGTAAGGTAAGAAAAAAAACAGCAAAAAGAGTAACAATGCCTTGAACTTAAAATAAGCAATTACATAATCTTCTTCTCCATTGAAACCAGAAAAAAATGAATATGAGAAAAAATAGGATGATTATACGATTTGAAAGGCACGTGAAGAAACATGATGTGCAAATACTAAGGAGAATTCTAAAAGTAAAGAAGTTAGCATGAATAACAACTATCCTAATATGACTAATTATGATGCAATTGGAAAAGAAGATTCTATTAAATAAAACCTGAAATTTAATGATAGAAGGAATGTGAAGGGGAAAATAAGATGAAATATAAAAGCTAGCATAAAATAGAAAGATACAAAGCTGTGAGGTCTTCTAAACAGGGTATTGTATCAATTAGCATCTAAACAGAGTATTCTAAAGTTTGACAGATTTTTTTGTTTGTTTGTTTGTTTGTTTTTTGAGACAGGATTTCTCTGTGTAGTTTTGTGCTTTTCCTGGAACTAACTTGGTAGCCCAGGCTGGCCTTGAACTCACAAAGATCCGCCTACCTCTGCCTCCCAAGTGCTAGGATTAAACGCATGTGCCACCACCACCCAGATTGACAGATTTCTTTAGCCACAATCATCTTCATGATTTCTAAAACAGTGTTTTATACCCTTTTGCCAAACTATATTTACTGTTTTCTTATATATCAGTGTCAAGTTCTCTAAGGACTTTAAAAAGAAGTGGAAAAAGTTTTCTTTCCTATTTACTTGTTCCTCATACCATTTTAAAATTGGTCATCTTCTTTGTCTCTTCTAAAATTGATGTCTTTATGATACAGAGCTTTTGATTTATCTCTCCCAAATATCACGTCACTAATGGGAGTGATCACTGTGACAGGTGATAAAATAGTTTTTGATAAACTTTTAGCAAACTTTCTATAAGGAAGAAGCTAATACAAGTGTTAGGCTTTCCTGTCAATGAAACAAACTGAGTGTTTTCTTTTGCTATTGCTTTTTTGTTATTGTTGTTTTGTTTCTTCTATTTAAACGCTGACACTTCCTATATATCCCCCTTCCCACTCTCTAATAGTGCCCTTTAAAAAGTGTCATATAATTATAAATTATGCTTTATATTACACTTACTCTGACAGACCATAGTTTCCTGAACTTTGATCTAGATTTCATTGGGCTATACTGTAATAATGGGCAGGAAAGTCAATATAGTTCTTTATTCAAAAGAATAGGACTAGATTGCTGTCCTAGACATAAACTAGTTCTGATTCAGTCTTCTGACAGAATAGAATGGAGTCCATTCTCCAAACTGGTTGAATACCATTTCTAAAAATCTTGTTAAAATGTTCAGACAAAGGTCAGCAGGGATCTGAATGAACTATTAATTGGAAATTTATTGGATGTATGATAATCTTTTAAGTCCCCAATGATAGCCTTCATTTTAATGTGAGTCCAAGTATAATTTTTGCTTTCTTATCATGGCTGAACAAGAAGAGAGTTTTAGCAGATTTTCAATAATGCTGGTTCACAAAGTAATATCCCTGGGAAGTGTTGCTCCAGAAACTAAGTGTAACATCAGTGATACACTCTTGGCTTGGTAATGCTGAAGATGTTCTGATCTATTATCAATCAATATTGTCTTCCTCAAGTTTTGATCTAGAAACAAACCTTTGTCATGTAATGAGAGAAGATCCATACCACTTCTTATTAGTTCTCCGCACACATATTACCCACCAGAAGGCATTGGTTCTACCTGGTGTCATTCAGAGAAACTCTTGAGCAGATCTTAAGCAATACAGTTCCTTTCTCGGTTCACTGTAGTAGAAAATAAAACAACTAAACTAACTGAAAACACAAGTAGATTTTCCCTCTCAAGCTGCTATTACAGATGTCTTAGATAACTTGCATAGAACCATACTTTAGCTTACAACTTACCAAATTCGTTATTTGAATCCTTACTATTTAATCCTATTAAATTAACACATTCATAGAACTCTAGCTAGAGATGCTACACTGATAAATTTTAATCGACATTAGCTAATTTTCTTTTGTAACACTTGTATCTTCAGGAACTTCAATATATTGATCATAGCATATTCATTTACCACTTCCTTATTCCACTAATGGCATTAATATACACGCACTTCTTCAGGATAACAGGACAGCATGATAGAGACCTGTAAAAGCAATATTTATGAGAAATATAAAGCATTTTACAATTGCTTAAGGATTACATCAAAGTGTTTAAGTTAGATAAGTCATCATTTAAGTAAATCACAAAATCCACTGAATATGTAGAGAAGCCAAATTAATATTTAAAACTGATGGCTTCTTCCCATTATTACTTGCAAGTATAAATACATGACATTAGCCCAAATTCAAATTGTTTTATGAAGCACAAGTATGACAGTTTTCAATAAACTGTTCATGATCAAGAGTGTGGTGAAATGCATATTAATAAGATTTTCACAGAAAATGATTTTCCAGCATGAGCAATCAAAGATATGTTAAATCATCTTACTACAAATTTCCCAAGCATCTGTAGCGAATTCAGTTTGATAGATATCTTTATTTTCAACTACTTGTGGACATCTTTATCTTTGCCTGTCCTCCATCTAGAATATTTATGGAAATTCAGTTCATGGTTCATTACATCTTGAAATTGTTTAAATGCCACAAGTGACCTAACAGTATTTAAGGTAGACAAACCAGAAATAGAGAAAAAAATTAGTTTACTTAAAACAATGTACTTTATGTATGAATACAAAATTATTTATCGTTTTTAGGAAATCCTGAGAGAAATAATTTTTATTTCTCTACAAATTTTTAAGTTTGTCACACAAGTAATTACTATCAAATTAAAATAATCAATTCTTATAATAAACAAAAATAATATTGTTCATCCATATGCTTATAGATAGGCTGCATAGACACACAGCTCCTAAAAACAGATAGCTATTACTACATGATTACTAAGTTTTTATTTTTTATTTATTTATTTTGTTTTGTTTTGTTTTCATTTTGAGACAGAGTTTCTTTGTGTAGGTTTGTGCCTTTTCCTGGAACTTGCTTTGGAGACCAAGCTGGCCTTGAACTTACAGAGATCTGCAGATCTGCCTGCCTGTGCCTCCTGTGTGCTGGGATTAAAGGCGTGCACCACCACGCTATTACTAAGTTTTTAAATGCTGTTAACTTTATTACTTTCATATTCAAAATGGGGGTAGTGTTATATCTATCTAAATTATTGATAAAATTTCATGAGAAAACTATGAGTCTCTTTTAAAAATACCAAAAGCAGAGGCTGGAGAGGTGGGTCATTGGTTAAAAGCACTGATTAGTTGTTCAGAATACCCAGGTTTGATTCCCAGCACCCACACAGCAATTCATCACCATCTGTAACTCCAGTTCCAGGACATCTGACACCTCTTCTGGTGTCAGAGCACCAGGCATGTAAGTGGTACACATAAATATACAGATAAATACATGAAGGCAAAATACCCACTTGCATAATATTAAATTAAATTTAAAACATTTTAAATGACAAGAATATAATAGTTATACTGCCTACTGCAGACATCACATGAGTATCTAGAAACTCTGACTAGTTTGCTTGTATCGGTCAAAAGAAGATATGCTTTCTATGACATTTACAATTACATGAGCCACACCTGATGTATTATTAAACATTCATTTGATGATTAGTTGGCAGACTTTTCTGTCATTTACTTATTTCATTTAAAATAGTTATTAATATGCATAACATGTTCATAAACGATGATATTGCAAGGTTTTCTGTTGAGAGATTTATAATTTGTTTTCAATGATTGAAGAAACCACATAATTTTAAATGACAAATTATTTATAGAGTAAAACAAACTTTTTATAAATTGCAAAGTCCTAGTTGTGTCCAATAATTACTTGCTGTAGAATATTACTTTAACCATGTAAAAATGTGTTACATTTGTTTCTGCTGCCTTTGTTAACAATGTAAAGATGTGTTACAATTGGTTAACCTGCATTTGTTTAACTATGTAAAGATGTGCCGCATTTGTTTCAGCTTGCCTGCCTAAGGTAACTGACTAGTCTAATAAAGAGCTAAATGGTCAATTGCTAGACAGTGAGAGAGAAGGATAGATGAAGCTAGTGAGCAGAGAGAATAAAGAGGATGAGGAATCTAGGCTAGATAAGAATAAGAGGAGAGAAGAAGGAGGTAAGAATGAGGGAGAAAGAGAAGGAGTCTGCTGGGGCCAGCCAGGCAACGACTAGCCAGCAGACACAGAGTAGGACATACAGAAAGAAAGATAAAAAGCCCCAAAGCAAAACAAAGATAAAAAGAAACAAATTAAAATAAGAGCTAAGATAAGGCCAAGCATTTATAACTGAGAAGGAGTGTCCGTGTCCTAATTTGGGAGCTGGTTGTTTTTCCCAAAGAAAATAACCTTCTAAAATTACTAAACCTTATCAGTATTGTTTTCTTTTATAGAGTGCATGTATAAAGTAAAAATTCTTATCTTATTGGTGAATATGCTCATCACTTTGTAATTTATCATTCTTTTGAAATAATAAAAACAAATAAATAACTAAATAAATGTCATAAAATTTTAAATATTTTGTTGGTTTGTTTGTTTTTCTCCTTTTTTTATTTATTATATTTGTGTTTTAATTTTACACATCAGTCATGGGTTCCCCTGTCCTTCCCCATCCCGCACCCGACCCCACCTTCTCCCCCGCCCCTCCCCTCCATTCCCATCTCCTCCAGGGCAAGACTCCCCTGGGGATTCAATTCAACCTGGTAGATTCAGTAGAGGCAGGTCCAGTCCCTTCCTTCCATGCTGAGCAATGTGTCCCTGTGTAAGCCCAAGGTTCCAAGCTATTCAATTGTCTCACTTATCCAGAAGGCCTGATACAGTTGGGGGCTCCACAGTTTTTGGTTCATAATTCATGTGTTTCCATTAGTTTGGCTATTTGTCCCTGTGCTTTTCCAATCTTGATCTCAACAATTCACACTCTTACAGTCCCTCCTCTTTCTTGACAATTGTATCTCAATAAAATATAAGTTCTGATTATTTTCATTTAATGTGACCATTATAGCTGTGGAATATTGGCCAACATATATGCCCTATTAAATATTAGAGTATAATATACAAATTATACATACTATATTATTGTGCCATATTGTATTATTAGATAATACATGCATATATGTCAGGGTCACAATTTTAGCATTCTCCTTTGATAGAATGAATAATAAACTAACCTAGACTCATCTTAAAATATTCAAAAATAGAGAGGTAGCAGATCTTTATTTTATCATATTTGTCAGTATTTTCATGGTTATTGATAGATCATTAAAATGGTTAATGATATAGATAAACATTCTTTTTTTAATTTAAAATATTGTAATAAAGGGCAGAAATATATTATAAAAATGTTGTCAGGAGGATTTTGAGTATTAAGTTGTAAATGTATTTAGAAATAAGCATCATCCAGACTTTCTGACTTTCACATTGACATGCTCTCAGAAGGAGCTGGCCCAACTTTGAAGTAATGAATATGAATACAGGTGTTTATATTTCTAAGCATTTACAAGGAGATGGTTAAATGCATCTAGAGGATTCTTTCCACTGATGCTGAAAGGAATCTTTGCTATGTGTTTTCCAACAGATAAAAATATACTGGTTTCGACTTTTATCCATTCAGATTTTTTTGCTTTTTTTTTCAAATTTTATTTTTTATACAGATATTTGTGTTTCAATTTTATATATCAGCCATGGGTACCCCTGTCCTCCCCCCTCCCACCCCCACCCCACCTTCCCCCCAGCCCCTCCCCTCCATTCCCATCTCCTCCAGGGCCAAGACTTCCCTGGGGAATCAATTCAACCTGGTAGATTCAGTCCAGGCAGGTCCAGTCCCCTCCTTCCAGGCTGAGCAAAGTGTCCCCACATAAGCCTAAGGTTCCAAATAGCCAGCTCATGCACTAAGGACAGGTCCCGGTCCCACAGACTGGGTGCGTCCCAAACAGTTCAAGCTATTCAATTGTCTCACTTATCCAGAAGGCCTGATCCAGTTGCGGGCTCCACAGCTTTTGGTTCATAATTCATGTGTTTCCATTAGTTTGGCTATTTGTCCCTGTGCTTTTTCCAATCTTGTTCTCAACAATTCACACTCTTACAATCCCTCCTCTTTCTCGACAATTGGACACCTGGAGCTCCACCTGGGGCCTGGCTGAGGATCTCTGCATCCACTTCCATCAGTTATTGGATAAGAGTTCCAGCATGACAGTAAGGGTGTTTGGCCATCTGATCACCAGACTAGGTCAGATCAGGCTTTCTCTCGACCATTGTCAGTAGTCTACAGTGGAGATATCTTTGTGGATTTCTGGGGACCTCTCTAGAACTTTGCTTCTTCCTATTCTCATGTGGTCTTCAATTATCATGGTCTGTTCTCCCTTTCTGTTCTTGATCCGGCTGAGATCTCCTGCTCCCCTAAGCTTTCTCTCCCTTGAACCTTGCCCTTCATTACCCCCACTCATGTCCAGGTTGTTCATGTAGGTCACATCCATTTCTCTGTCATTGGGCGATCCCTGTATCTTTCTTAGGGTCCTGTTTTCTAGGTAGCCTTCCTGGAGTTGTGAGTAGCAATCTAGTCATCTTTGTTTTAGATCTAGTATCCTCCTATGAGTGAGTACATAACCATGTTTGCCTTTTTGAGTCTGGGTTACCTCACTCAGGATATCATTGTTTTTCTCTGCTGAGTAGTACTCCATTGTGTATATGTACCACATTTTCTTTATCCATTCTTCAGTTCAAGGGCATCTAGGTTGTTTCCAGGTTCTGGCTATTATGAACAATGCTGATATGAACATAGCTGAGCAAATGCCCTTGTGGTATTATTGAGCATTCCTTGGGTATATGGCCAAGAGTGCTATAGCTGGGTCTTGGGGAAGATGGAGTGCCAATTTTCTAAGGAAGCACCATATTGATTTCCAAAGTGGCTTTACAAGCTTGCATTACCACCAGCAAGTCACTTTTAAACTATTTTGTACATGGGTGTTTTGCCTGCTTGCATGTCTGTGCAGCACTTGGGTGCTTGGTGCCTAGAGAGGATAGATGAGGGTCTTAGACCATTCCCATGGAACTGGATAACCAATGGCTGTAGACATACATGTGGATGTTGAGAACTGAATCAATGTCCTCTGGAAGAGAAACCAGTTCTCTTAACCACTGAGTCTTCTAAAGCAGATTTTTTTTTTAAAACAAATCAACAACAACAACATTTGTCCAAATTCTCAAAGGTTGATTCATCTCCAGTGTGTATGATTATTACTTCTGCATGGCAAATATTTCTTAATATTTGCTTATAAACCTTTCTATTTTCCTTCCTTTTTGGAAGGAACTTGGCCATATCCAGAGTTTAATTTCTCATTTATCTTTAGGATTCCCCTCATCATTAACCAAGAGCATGCATACTTGTAGGCACCAATAACCACTCACAGGCTTACTATTAATTGTAAATGCTTGGTCAATAGCTCAGGGTTATTGCTGACTATCTCTTACACCTTAAATTAACTAATTTCTATTCATCTATATGTTGCCACATGGCTCATGACTTACCTGTCCTCCAGCATGTCTTGCTCCCTCTGTGTCTCCTGGTGACTCCTCTGACTCCGTCCTTCTCCGTCATTGTCAACTTTGGCTGTTCCACCTATACTCCCTGCCTGGCTAGTTCTTTGTTAACCAGTGAGAGTAATATATATTCACAATGTATAGAAGGATTATTACATGTCATTATTAGGCTTATTTCACTCTTGTTTATATTTGCTATATTCCTAAGTCTACACTTGCCCGTATTACTGAATCACAGCTAGGTGACCAAACTGGAGTGTTTATATTCCCAATTTTATACATTAGTTTGTAGCTCACTCAATGAGGGAATATCACAGCATGAATACCCCTACCATCCACATCATGGATCTTGAACTTATAAATATATTATCTTACATTAATCAGGTAGGAATATTGCAGAAATGGTTAAATTAAGAAAATTAAGGATTTTGATAAAGGAAGATTATCTTAGAATATCTGAAATATGTAATATAAAGGCTAATTTTTAAAATTTATTTTAAACATTTAAGTTATACATGTATGCCTTTCATGTATGTATGGGTGCTCCTGGTGGCTAGAAGATGTGGAGTTCCCAGAAGCTGTAGTTATAGAGGATGATAAACTGCCCTTTTGAAAAATAGCAAGTAAACTTAGCCACTGAGTAATCTCTCTAGCCCCAACTAGGTTACATTAGTAAAAAAAAGGTAGAAGGATCAAAATGACCAAGGGTAGAATGAAAAGTCTGAGAAGAAAGGTGAGGGTATGATGCAGGCTGTAAGATAATGGAGGAACCAAGGAATGGTGGTGTTCTCAAACATGGGCAATACAGGAAGCAGATAGTTTTGTAGAGTTTCCAGAAATTCTACAACATTGAAGATACATTTTAGAAAACTTACCTTCATAAAATTAACATATTTTTGCATGTTTTAATCTACAGATTTGTGGCAATATGTCAGAGCAGTAATGTACCCGTTACTAATAACATTCATGATGACTAACTAGAGTTGACAGTTAATGTTATGTGTTAAATTAGCTAAGGTGAGAGATACCCAGAGATCTAGGCAAACATCATTTCTGTGTAGTTGAAAAAGAGTATTTCTGAAGTGGAATAGAATTTTAATGATCAGGCCTGAGTGAAGCAAATCTACTCACATCAATGTGTGTGGGCATCATTCAGTCCCTTAGAAGGGAAAGAGTAGACTGCAGAGGAGAAGTCCCACTCATCTCGAGGTTGGGACAATCATCTTACTTTGTTTTTGACACCAGACGTCTGTTTCAGTGGCTTTAGGTACTGGTCTTCAGGAATGGACCAAATGACACTGCTGATATTCTTTGGTTTTCAGTTTGCATAAATTGCATAAGCCATAATATTGAATTTCTTAGCTTTAATAATAAGTTGATATAACTCTCTCTCTCTCTCTCTCTCTCTCTCTCTCACACACACACACACACACACACACACACACACACACATATGCCCACGCACACACACATACACACATACACACTTTCTGTCTGTCTATCTGTCTGTCTCTCTGTCTCTGTCTCTCTCTCTCTCTATCTATATCTATACACACACACATACACACATACATGTGTGTGTGTGTTTAAGTATATTTTAGAATTTTTGTCTTTATGTGAACATCATGATTGTTCTATGTGAACAGAGGTAGAATAAATCGATAATTCTACTTGCCTCTTGGTGCAATTAAAATTCAGTAACCATAGATGTTTGAAGTTACCGCAGATGTATTGAGCCATCCTGTGTTACAGTAAACTACTTTCATAAGTCTAAGAAGAACACTATGGAATAATAATAAATGTATAGAAGAGGGATCTGCGAGGGTGGCTTAGTGGATAAGAGTGCTTGCTCCACAACAATTAGCCATGGGTTCATTTCTTCATCATCCATGCAAGAAAGGCATGGCTGAATGTGCCTATATACCTAGTACTGGGAGTCAGAGACAAGCAGCCTCTGAGAATTTGTTGAAACAGGGGGCAATGTTAGCATTTAGGCATCTGTACTGGCCTGCCCTTAGTGTTTTGACAGGAAATACCACAGCTTCAGACACTAAGAGCACCCCCTGTGTGCATTTGCTACTTTAGCTTATAAAAGGGAGCCTTGCTCACCTCCCTCCTCTCTCTTTCTCTTACTTTGCTCATGTCCACAAGGACTGGTCTCTGCCTTCTTCTCTGTCTCCTTCTCTGCTCCCTTCTATGATTCTTCTCTCCCCTCCCCTCAGAAATCCTCCCATGTGGGCCTTGTTGTATTGTGTGAATCTTTCCCGCCATTTTTAAAATATAGCAGGAAATAAGGCGGAGAGTGGTTATAGAAGACACCCAGTGTTCTTCTGCTGCCTCCACCAACTAACCCTATTTTCTGACTTAGAAGTTTTCTGTAGAAGCAGCCACCATTCAGTAACTGATTAAAGTGTTGCAGAATTCTTGAAGGCATAATACAATTATAGAACTAAAGGAAGGATATATTTGTTATTTAAAATAATGAACATATCTTTTTCTCCATTTTGATCAGTTGTGATTTCATATAATAATTTCTACCCAATGCAAAGAGAAATTTCTTTGATGAGGGATGATAGCTATACTTGTCTATTGTTATAAAAGTATATATTAGAATTCAATTAGCGATTATGCTAGTTTATTTAAGTGATTATTGTAGATTCTTCTCTAAGATCCATGACTTCACATACCCCAAGTAGTTGGGTAAGTTTCTAGTACCAGTCTCTATTTTTTTCTTGTACAATTAGCCTCAAGTCTAAATAGAGAACTGTTGGTTAGTACCAAGCTACATGTACACATGCGTCTCAAAACACAGGTCCCTAAAAAAGAACCAGACAAAGACATACCAGTAGACATGCTAATGTGGAAGGGAGAAATATTACAGCAACTCAACCCCAGACAGACCATTTTCGATAACTAGTTAAAGCTGAAAATGCTAGGGAAGAGCCTCCACAACTGGTTATACATTGTCAGGTGGTCAGCCCTCAAAACCATAAATATACAAGCAAAATACGGACTGAGCAAATTGTATTTATACATTCATGAATATATTAATTATAGACACATATATGCATGTATATTATATATACATATATATTTATAAATAATTACAGAAAATAAGGCAATGTAATAGTGAGAGAGAAAGGAGGTATATGGGAGGAATGGAAGGAAGGCAGAAAATGATGTAATTATATTTTTGTATTGAAAATAGATTCTTTGAACAACATCCACAGAGTTTATTAAACATAGAGAGGTCAAGCTGGTACTCTCATGGATGCATCACCCTATATTCTAGTCTCTTTGGCATGAGAAGGTCTTTAGTCTACAGAAAGAGGAACCTGGACACCAACCCAACCATAAAACCCTCCACCTACAATCTGGCTTGCCTGCAAGATGTGATGGGGAAATCATGGCATAGAACTTGTGGGAGTGGCCAACAGATGTCTGGATGTAATTATATATTTAGCAAAATTAATTTTTAAAAAGAGAAAACTGATACATACTTGTAAAAATCAGTGGTTTTGGTATATTGTCTCCTTTGTTTATGTTCAGAATCATCAGAGGTCAAGTTCCAGGACCCAAGGACCAACTTTTGTAAATGAAGCAACAGAAACACAGCACCTGCCATTGTCACACCTACCTAATTCTGAATATACTTGTGGCATCAATGATATTTTTATTGCAAATATGTCTAACTTTATTATACTCCTGAAAGACAATTGATACTCTTAATCAATAGTAAAATTAAACTACTGTTAAACTACTTATTTAAAAAGTAATGGGTTCAGAAGTTTTTAACTTATCTTTGCAGTAACCACCTATTGTAACTCTGTTTAATTTCTAATGACAAAATGTGTTTTCAATCTAAAAATTATATTGTGATTTTTATAGCAAAAAATAACATTTTACACAATTTGTGGCCAAGAGTGGAATTGTTGTATCCTAGGGGAGGGAGTTATTTAAAGCTACTTTACCCTAAGTAAAAATAAACAAATAAAAGTAAATGTCTGTCTTGAGAAGTCTTTGCTAGGTTATAGTAGATTGTTACAATTTTATAATTGACTCGGGATATGATCTAAGGTGTACTACATAGAAAACACACATTTCCACACAGTCAAAGGGGATTCTCTTGTATGGTTTGTGTTTCACAAGCTTAAATTCCAGCTTGCCTGATCCTCACCATGGTACCCAGTGGCTGTAAACAGGAGTATTTCCATTGGGAATTTGTCATCTGTTTTTGTTAATGTTTCTCTGGCTGCGTTTCCTGGGTTGGCCGTCATGCCAGACATTGACTTTCAGTTATTTTTTATGATAACTGAAAAAAATGTTGTAAGTTGTCTGTTCTCATCCATCACTTTATTTTCATAAACTACTCCAACCATAGGCCTCATCTACATCATTCTGATCATTCCCCGGACTCCAGACAGGATTATAGGTTTTTTAAAAAAGAAGCAGTCCAAGACCTAGTGGATATTTGCATTATCTCCAAAGCACAGTTGAAAGATGACTGAGATATTTGGCATTCTTTTGAATGCCATATGGCATCTTGGTTGCTTTGCTATTTTATGATGTTAGTAAATATTTATTATTTGTACTGGCTTTTAGTCACTGGTGAAGAAAACAGGATGAGAAGGATACATTTCTGCTAAAACAAACATCTGAGTTAGTTGGCTAAATCATGTAAACTATTAGATTACGCCTCTTTTGAAACCAAGCCTCATGATGACTTTAGAAAAGGATTGTAATGTTTTTACAGACAGTGGAAATAAAAGGTAGCCAGAGTAGAATCACCAACACAAAAATTTAAGATATTAACTTTAAACATATATGAGGGGGAGCCCAACATAGTGTAATCTATCTCAGGTTTCCTGTAAGACAGATAATGTAATAAAACCTTGTCCTAATTCTTAAAGTAAAATAGCCAAACGAATGGAAGCATATGAATTATGAACCAAAGGCTGTGGAGCCCCCAGCTGGATGAGGCCCTCTGGATAAGTGAGACCATTGAATAGCTTGATCTGTTTGGGAGGCACCCAGTCTGTGGGACCAGGATCTGTCCTTAGTGCATGAGCTGGCTGTTTGAAACCTTGGTCTGTACTGAATCCACCAGGTTTAAATGAATCCCCAGGGGAGTCTTGGCCCTGGAGGACATGGGAATGGAGGGGAGGGGCTGAGGGAAAGGTGGGGGGGGGGGCGGGAGTGGGGAGGACAGGGGAACCCATGGCTGATGTGTAAAATTTAAAACACATAATAAAAAAACAATGTCTAACCAATATCTCAATTCAGTGGCTAGTAAGACCTACTTTACAGATACACACACACCCACATCACACACACACACACACACACACACACACACACAAACACACCGAGAGAGAGAGAGAGAGAGAGAGAGAGAGAGAGAGAGAGAGAGAGACAGACAGAGAACAAAAACCAAAAACACGAGCACCACAATGACACATATATGTTTGTTTCTTCAGTCACAAAATTCAATTTTCCATAATATGGTAAGCAAATCACATTATGTGGCCAGTTTATAGACATAGTTCTAATTCTTCAAATATAATTTTGTCCACATATTTTCTCATGTGGATTAATTTTATCCTACATACCCATGTAATGTATTCCCAAAAGTTTATTGTTATTTGAGAGATCTGTCTACGTGTTGATAATATTCATTCTGTCTCCCACACCTCTTCACAGATGTACTCCTCTCTCCTATTTACCTAACTATGACCCATTTTTTCTAAATACTTCAAGACAAATTTGTTCTAACCAAATATCCTTGGGTATGTGATCTTTCACTAAAGAGTAGTCACTTACTAGGTGGTAGGTTTTTAGAGAAAACTATCTCCCTCTACCATCAGCTAAAAACTTTCAATAGCTCTACTGGAAAGGGTGTCATTGTGTGCCCAACTTTACTCTCGATGCTGGGACTTGGTCTGGCTTGGGCTTGTACTGGTTTTGTGCATGTTATACCTTAGTTATAGATGTTCAGTGTCGCTGCTATGTTGAAAATATTCTGTTTCCTTATAGTCTTCTACTACCTCCAGCTCTCATACAATTTCTTCACTCTCTTTTACAAAGGTCCTCAGTCTTTGGAAAAGGTATATGATATATATATACTCTCCTTAAGGCTGAGTATTCTGTGGGCTCTTAATCTCTGTACCTTGGCCAGTTGTAAGTAATTGTCTATCACTGAGAAGACTCTCAGATGAGGGCTGACAAGTACACTGATCCAAATGAGGCAGGCAGGTGAAAGTCATGTTCACAGTTCTTGAATGTGGGTTTATCAATGTATCATGGTGTAGGCAATGGGATGTTATCAAATATCAAATGCATACTTGTATAATATAAATTATATTCATTAATTATTATGGGTAGTAGTATTTGCTGAGAGCTGTCCATGCAGAAAAGATCAAATATCTTGATTCAAAAGCCTGTTTGGCTCAATCATCCTTTGAGAATCTTGGTTTTGGGGAATGGCTGATGCACCTGAACTTATAACAGGAAAGAACAGTAAACAGCTAAGGATATTAGTATATTGTACACTTAAGAAAGCTAGAGAGTAGACCATTTCCAACAGGAATTGCTATTATTTATCCCATGGTATAAAGATGCTTGTGGTGGTAAAGAATGGCCAGATGACCATCCATAGAAAGGACACTTCACCCCAAAATATCGCAGGAACTCCTGCATGATTGATTTCTTCAGCATGGCTTTTCCAGTAACTTCTGCAGAATGTTGTAAGCACCCAATATTATGACATTTTGCTATTGATCATCTACTTAATATATTTTGTTTTTATTTTTCAATTTTCCTGATATATGCTTACCAAAACTACTCACTCAAACCTGGAATTTTGGCTATAATAGATTCTTCTACAGACACACTTTCTGCAATTAGGAAAAGTCCAATGTGATATTGATATCTTCTGAAAAGTCCCTTTCTTGGAAAACTACCATTCCTCAGAGGATAAGGCCGCTTCTCACAGATGATCTGAGCATTGATCTAAGAAACCTAGCCCATTATGTAACCATTTTAGCCATTCTCCTTATTCTTTCTGACCCACAAACTCTTAAACAAATCAAGCAAGGGGAGAGAAATTTTACAGTTTGCATCAGGTTGTTATTGTTATAATTTATGATTGCTACATTTTTCTTGGTATTGCTTTTGTTTATTAGTTAATTATATATTATCTTAATATCTATTTTGTACTTGGTTAATATTTGTTGAGAAAATATGTGATTTAACTAAAACATTACCTGAATGGTTGGTATACTATTGCATGTCAGCAGTTCTTTGAGAACAATTAAAATATTATTTAGCGGTGACATGGAAACCATATTAAACTACATTTTGTATGTTCTAGATAGTTTTAAAATATCATACATGCATATGTGTGTGTGTGTGTGTGTGTGTGTGTGTGTGTAGAACTGAAAAATTCTGATGAGCATGTATTGACAGAGTACTGTATTCCAATTCACTGGAAAGATTGTAATTGTTATGATATTTACAATCCATTCAGTAGCAACTGAAGTCCATGTATCAAGAAAGAGGTATAGAAGAAACTATATTTAGGATTTTCAAGATAAATTATTTAGTTCAGCTAGAAAGTGAAAACATAGCTTTGTAATACTCATACAGTGAAATATTTGAAAGGTAACACAAGAGGACAGACAGGCTATAACTGAAAAACAGAGGAAATAAATCTTTAACTTCATCTTGGCAAGCTTTTTTCTTTCATTTATGAGATTGAGGAAACAGCCAGCATGATAAGAAAGACACAAGGGATGCAGAAAAAGAGCCAAGTTGAGAAAAGAATACCACAGAGCAGTAAGGATGTCACTGATAGCTCAGGTCATCAGAGAAGCTATCTGTCACAGACAATGCTCAGAATGGAGAACTAGGGAAAGAAATCTCTCTCGGAGGTAAAGGTGATGGTGAGGGTTTTTTTGTTTTTGTTTTTGTTTTTTTTTGTTTTTTGTTTTGTGTGTGTGTGTGTGTGTGTGTGTATTTAATTTTTAGTTTTTGTTAATTTTAAACATTCAGTGTAATGATACACTGATCACAGTATTTTAAATAGTAGTGCTATAAAACAGACTTAAAAATGTCTGTAAACCCAAATCTCTTTGATTCTAGACTGTGGTCATGATCATTCTGCTATATTTTAATAAAACTGCACTCAAAGGAACTACAGTGCTTCGACCAGCATGAATAACGTGAGGGTACTGAGTACAAATGCCAAAAGACAGACAATAACATTGCAAGTCCTTTAAGATTTGCACACATGAAACGTTTTTGTTGGTTTACTCAGAGCTCATTGATACTTCCAAATAAACTCGACACTGAAGTCTTTGTGAATGTGCAAAATTTGTTTTTAAAACTAGTAAAGTTAAAAGTCTTTGAAGTGGAAGGAGTGGACCACTTATTAAGAAATAATGAAGTGTATATACTTATGCTTGATTTTCTGACATTATTTGAATTTCGTTTCCAGAGAGTTAGCTGTTCACTGAATCTGATTAACAAGTAATTGGTGATGAGGAGTTTATGACCTTCCTCCAAAATACAAATTGGAAGACAAGTTGTTTTTTCTTCTATAATAGAGAAAAATATCTCTTACAGCTTTATAAACATGAAGATGGAGTATTTAGAATGATATGTGTTCCGATATAAAAATATAACCAGTGTATATTTTTTAAAAATAATTTTCATGGGTTCTTTCTTATGCACTTTTGAGGTAAATAATCTGTAATTTTGTTGGCATCTATTCTAATTCATGTAGAGTTTCTTTTGTACACTTATTCAGAGGACATAAGCCAGAACCATATGCTTAACTGAGCAATATTATCTCTGTTTCACAGAAGACAAGACTGAGAGAGAAAAAGCAAAATGACATGTCCAATGCCACTGACTGTGCCACTAGAAGATCAGGATTAGAATTCACTATCCATGATTTCCAGAAGAGTATGCTGGCAGAATGTGGTAGAAAAATTCCTACATTTCACTGGAGGTATTTGTTAGCATTGCAAACTTCAAAACAATCAGAGTTTGTTTTTATATCTCTGCTGTATAATAAGATTAATCTTCAATTTAACAATAAAGGTATTTATGGATTTTCATTAAAACAGAAATAGGTTTGAATGCAATACATAATTTAACTGTGATCCACTTTTGTGAGAAAGTCAAGTGCATTGTAAAAAAATATATATTATTATTGAGTACTCTGTCAGATTATCATCCATGTTCTATTTAGTTGGGTCATAGTTCTAATAGTTAATATTTACATTCAAAGTTTGTCATACCATGTGACTTCAATTATAAAAACAGGAAAATGTAGGAAAAAGAAGAAGTACAGCTTTTTTTTCAAAAGCCATGTTTACTCTATCCAAAATGTCATTTGTGTATATTTCTACATAACCAAGCACGTGATCTGCAGAGGAAGGAGTTTTACTCCTTTCTTTATGATCTTTATAATGTCCCCTTTATTCTTGTTAAGAGGCTTATATATGATATTTAGCAGAGTAAGGATTAAAGGGCATTCTACTTATGTACATTATCTGGAAATCATCAGGATTCATGAGATTAAACCAAATGATAAATTACTGACAATGTTCATTATCAAGTGGAAAACGTTACTTGGTTCTAAGTTTGCCAAAACTTTCATGAGGGGGTGTTGGGTTTTGTACAGTGTTTTTCATAGCCATTTATTTTTACTTTATGTTGTTTATTTCTTAACATAGTGTTACATATATTGAATAAGATCTTCAGAGCTAGAATGAATACAAAATTTTCAACATACTGCTATTACTTTTTTGCATTTCTGTTACTTTTTTGTGCTTTCTTAAAATCATTTCTTGTTTAATTAATGTTTTCATATAATACATTTTGATTCTCTCACATCCTCCCTATCCACTCAATTCATGTCCCTCTTTAAAACACAACCGCCCAAAAAAACAAAATACAAACAAAACTATAAGACAAAATACCAAAACAAAAACTCCACATGAAACAGAGACCATTTTGTGCTGGCAAAGAACTCCTGGGATCACAGCCTTAGGGTGTGGTTGACATACCCAGTGACACCCCATTGGAGAAAACTGATTTTCCCATTCCCAAGGTACATTACATGCTACTGGAGAAGAGACATAATGGTCAGTATCCTCTAGCTATGAACCCTACAATCTACAATAGAGACCACACAAGATATACTGATGCAATTGTTGCATAAATGTTATGGGAGTAACAAATCAGTTTTGATATGATTTAAGGCAGAGTTCGTGAGATGAAACCCATACAGCACACTGCTAAAATAGTGAAGAAGATAAGAGTAGATAGCTCATGTGGTCTTGGGCACCAGGAGAAAGCTAATACTAGAATTCTGCTGAAGGAACATACTAGTAATATGACTCCTAATGACATATTGCTATTTCCAAAAACAGAGCATCACTCACTCCTCATCAGACAAACTTCTTGCAGTAGATGGTAATTAATATAGAGCCACACAATGGACAATATGCAGGGAGTTACTTTCCAGCACTCAGCCTTAAGTGAGATACTTTATCCAACTCCCCTCAAGGCTTAGAGATCTATGTAGATGAGAGGGTGGAAAGATTATAAGAGCCAAAGGTGGTAGATGACTCCAAGGAAAGAGCATCTTCCATAAACATCAAGTCTGATGTACATATGAACTCTCAGAGGCTGGGATAGCACATGAAAGATCCCCAAGTTGAAGCCATATAAAACCCAAGCACTGAAAAGGAGAAGTGGATAAAAATTCCTACTTTTAACCAAGAAACTATTTTGTTGTCCCTTTGAGACAATTCTGTCTTAAGAAATACTTGATAAAAAATCAAGTTTTTGTATTCTTGTTGATGGGATCAGAATTAATTTAATCTGAATTTGTATTAATATTGTCCTATAAATAAATACATGGGTTTTATAAATCTGTTCAGTCAAACCAATAAATTACCTAAATCTATTTTGTGCTTTTCTGTCTATAACTCCTGAAAAAGTCCATATATTCTAAATAAGTCTCATCTGTAATACCTTTAGCATATTTTCTCTTGTATTTCAGTTATCCACCTTAAATTTGTTCATATATTGACTACAAATAATAATAAATCTGGGATTCATTGCATTGTTTATTGTAAATGAATTGGTATTGTCTATAACTGGCATATTTGATGATTCTGTTTTTTCTTCTAATTTCTCATTATGTGAATATTATTAATTCAGAACTGACTGAAAATTAAGGTCAAAACATGATCAATAAATGGACATATATCAGAATAGAAAAACAATTTCATCAAAATTTGTACAAGGTTACTCCTAAGCAAATTTCAAATTCTTACTAAGGTCTCATGCAAAGAAAGACTTGGGTATCTTTTGTGATTTAAACAGGTAAGTCACATTTTGCTAAATAAAGATTCCCAGAATTCAGAGACAATTACCTTAACTTAATGTACAAAACTCAGAAGGACTTTTGTTTTCTTTTTTCAAGGACCAGGAAGCAATACTAACTTTGAACTATGCCAATTTTGATCTTAGAACAGTTTCCTTAAGGGAATAAATAAAGTATGATGACAATTATGGTAGCCATTCATCTGATTACAGGGGAAGACTGGTTCAGGAACCCTCTCTACTATTGCTTGGAGTTTTATCTGGGTCATCCTTATGGGTTCCTGAGAATTTCTATACCACCAGGTTTCTCTCTAACCCCATAATGGCTCCCTGTGTCAAGATATCTCTTTCCTTGCCCTACCTCTCTGTCCCTCTCCCAACATGACCATCCAGTTCCCTCCTGTTCTCTTGCCACCTCCCCTTACCTCCTCCCCATCCCCATGCTACCAATTTACTCGGGAGATCTTATCTATTTTCCCTTCCTAGGGTTATCCATGCATGTCTGTCTTAGGGTCCTCATTGTTACCTGCCTCTCTGGGGTTGTGGATTGTAGTCTGGTGATTCGTTGCTTTACATCTCACATTCACTTATGAGTGAATACATACCATGTTTGTCTTTCTGATTCTTTGTTTCCTCACTCAGGATATTTTCTAGTTCCATCCAATTTCCTACAAGTTTCATGATGTCATTGATTTTTTTTTTTTTACAGCTGAGTAATACTCTTTGTGTACATGTACCACATTTTCTTTATTCAGTCTGAAGTTGAGGAGCTTCTAGGTTGTTTCTAGGTTATGGCTATTACAAATTATGCTGCTATGAACATAGTTGAGCAAATATCGTTGTGGTATAAATGTGCATCCTTTGGGTATATGCCCAAGAATGATATTGTTGGATTATGAAGTAGATTGATTCCCAGTTTTCTGAGAAACCACCATACTGCTTTCCAAAGTGGTTGTACAAATTTGCACTCACACCAGCAATGGCGGAACATTCCCCTTACAATGATAGAAGAATATCCACAGCTAAGCACTGGGTAGAGCTCCTGAAGTCCAGTCGAAGAGAGGGAAGGGGGATTATATGAGCAAAGGGTCAAAATCATGATGGGAAAAACCCACATAGACAGCAGACTGGAACTAGCTGGAGCTCACTGACTCTGGACTGACAGCTGAGGAATCTGCATCAGACTAAACAGGCCCTCTGAATGTGGGTGACACTTGTGTGGCTTGGGCAGTAAGTGCGGCCATTGGCAGTAGGACCAGGATTTATCCCTAGTACATGAAGTGGCTTTTTGGAGCCCATTCCCTATGGACAGATGACTTGCTTAGCCTGGAGACAGGGAGGAGGGGCATGGTCTTGCCTCAACTTGATATGCCAGATTTTGTTGACTCTCCATAGAAGGCCTTACCCTTTCTGAAGAGTAGATGGGGTGAGGTGGAGGGGGGAAGTAGGGGAGAGCAAGAGGAAGGAAGGGATGGGGAACTGTGGTTGGTATGTAAAATGAACAAACATTTTTAAGTAAAAAATAAAATAAGAGAATAAACTACAATATTAGTAAAAATGAGTTGTATGTTCACTAATTCTCAGAGGAGTCTAATGTTCTCTACTTGAGGAGATATCTATTTGTAAGAATCTATACAGAAATGTAGATTTTCCTCTAGAATTGTCAATAATGGTGTAGTGTTCCTGAGTAACTGATACAGAAAATGCATCTGTATAGTTCAACTAAGCTTTGCCTGAAATCTTGAAATCAATGTCCTTAGTGATGCCATTCCCTCGGAAGAAAGATCTCCTTGGCAAAAGTTCTTATGATGATTTACATTTCAGGTGAACCTTAAATCTTACCATATGTTCTCTGGTTGATTTGTGACCAAGGTGTCTTTGCACCTACATGAGAATAAATACTTCTGGTGATATATATATATATATATATAACGTAGCAGATACATAGGAATGAAACAGAATCTATGTGAAACAAGGGGTGTCTGTCCATTGACTGCTCAGAATCAATTTGTTTTTATGAGCTATTCATACTTAAATAATTATCAACAAATGCACATGTTGAAAGTAAATGTATATAGACATATATAATATGAGGAGAGTAAGATGAACTTTCAAATCAAAGTAGAAGGCAGTGAATTTAGAGACACGTTCCTAGTGAAAGGTAATATCATATCATGAATACAAGTTACTTTCTTTAATAAAATATAGTTGCTATGTTAAAAAGCCTTCCTTTATCAGGGAGTTGTTAGTGCTGTTTACCCGGTACCTCCACCTAGAGTAAAGATGCAGTTCAGTTAGAAGAAAATATGTCACTTTATAATAAAACCCTGCCGTATTTGTTTTACCCATTTTACCTCATTTGTTGAGCTCTGTGATTATTTACTTCTGAAATTACTTCAAACATATGAATACAAAAAATGATTGATTTGAAACATGGAATTTGGAAAGTGATTATACATAATGTGCTATAATTACTTTCAGTGGAGCTTCTATGAATTTTTCATAAGGATAAGAAGCACAGAGTAAGTAATTAATTGATGAAGGTTTTCTATTTACATAGTGAATATATTTATAACTTATGGATTATAACAATTGTTCTGGTTGACTGAAATTATAGTAAGTATTCAAATGTTGTATAAATACATCATTAAAGTTATTAGGTCTCCTAAGTAAATTATGTGGATAGATTAAAACAACTATAATTATTTTTACCATGGCCATTAGAATACTAGCAATGCTGAAATTTTTCTCTCCATATTTGCATACAGGATATTTATTAAAAAATGTATATTGAACTAAATTGATATATATTTTGATATATACATATATATATCAATAATATTGAATACAGAGAAAAGTGAGATACCAAAGTTTCTTATCATTCATGGGTGTAGAAATATTGATATATCTAATATATATATATATTAGATAGAAAGATATTAAAACTAATATGGAATTTTAAAGTACCAGTCAACTGAAAAGAAGAAATTTTTGGTGCAGAACAGAATCTATTTTTTAATTCATGCATAAAAAGATCTTTAACTCACTTCAATTACTGTTTATAAAGCATTCTCAGTTAAATATTCAAGTTCATTGCCTACAAGCTTGATTTTTTTACTCACCAAATTATAGGTCACTCTCACTTCTTGTTACTTCCCAATTAAGACCTTCTCTGCCTAGTGTTCAGTAGTATATATCCAATCCCTTACCATATTCTTCCCTGCCCATATTTCCACCAACCTTTGTTTATGACACCATGTGCATCTTGTACAAGGATAAGTTTTATGTCATTGTTTACACCTCAGGGACTTTGACACTATCACTTTTTAACATCTACTTATGTTTGAAATTTAGAGACATGATGTGGAACCAATTTAATAAGAATTATAAACTGGCCTAGAGAGATGGCTAAGTGGTTAATAGCACTGACTGCTCTTCCAGAGTTCCTTAGTTCAATTCCCAGCAACCACGTGGTGGCTCCCAACCATCTATAATGAGATCTGGTGCCCTCTTCTGGCTTGCAAGGACACATGCAGGCAGAACACTGTATACATAATAAATAAATAAATCTTTAAAAAATATATGTATAAGCTTCTGGGTGGCAGTGGCATATGCCTCTAATTCCAGCACTGAAGAGGCAGATACAGGCAAATCTCTAAGAAACCCTATCTAAAAAAAAAAAAAAAAAAAAGAATTATAAGCTACAAAAAAAAGCCTTTTCTTTGACCATAATAATCATACAGAAAAATAACCTTATGAGAACTTCAGCGAATTTTTACATTCTCTTGAGAAAGTATTTTAATAACACATATATTTTCTAGTTTTAGGCTTGATTGGTAAGTATGAACCTACGACTTTATGTTCATGTTCTTTTCTGCACCCATGAATAATAAGAAACTTTGGCGTCCTACTTTTCTAGTGCTGTGAAGACACTCCATGACCTAGCAAACTTCTATGAGGAAAGAGTTTTGGGACAGCTTGCACTTTCAGAGGGAGATTCCATGACCCTCATGGTGGATAGCATAGAGGCAGACATGCAGCCCGACCCTGGAACAGTAGCTGAGAACACATATGTTGAAGCAACCATCATACAGCAGAGACAGAGCAGACTGGGTGGTGTGGGTTTTTGAAACTTCAAAGCTCACCCCCAGTGACACACCTCCTTCAATGAGATCAAACCTCCTAATCCTTCACAAACAGTTTCAAAAACTGGAGACAAACATTCAAACATATGGAGTCTGGGGGGTCCATTCTCATTAAAATTATCAAAATTGGTAAGGTGAAACCAAACATGTACTATTGTTTTATTTTGTTGAAGGTTATGAGGTTTGGCTTCCATATAACTTTTCATACCTACTTCCATTCGATTAGGCTTTTTCTTTACCCCTGGAGTTCCCCATACTCCTTCAACCCTTTTGGCCTTTTTGTCTCCAGTATTTCACCTCTACAGTTTTGCTTATCCATAATGTGCTACCTAATTCTTTAAGATAACCACCAAAAAGGCTATTTTTAAACTGCTTTCCTGACTTACACTTATGACCCAAATTAAGCACACAGTACAAAAGATTCAAAGTGATGATTTCCACTTTACAGATAACACATAGCATTTGTCTCTACCCCTGAATCACCTCGCTCAGTATAATGGCTTCAGTTCCATTTATTTACCTAAATTATGATTCTTTAATTTTTCTTTAAATCTGAGTAACATTTTAGGTGCATCTGTACCGCAGTTTTTCTTATTCTTTCCTCTATTGATAGACATCTAAATTGATGCCCTTTGCTATCTTTTGAGAATAGCGCAACATTAAACATGGGTGTGTTCCTATTTCTGTAGTAAGATGCAATCCACCAAATGTATGCCCAGGAATGGTGTACCTGAGTAATATCGCTATTTAGTTACAATTGTTTTTTGAAAACGACTACTGATCTCTAAATTGATTGCACTAGTTGCACTTTCATTGACAATGTATAATATCTCTCTTATATCATATCTGCATCAGCATTTGTTGTGAATTTCTGATGACAGCCACTCTGACTGGCATGAGATAGAACCTTAAAGTACTTTTAATTTGCATTTTTCCAGTTACTAAAGATGTAGTGTACAATTCTAATTTTTTCCTAGCCACTTGATTTTCTTTCTTTTGAGAATTTTCTGTTCAGTTCCATATCTCCTAATTTTTTTTTAAAATTGGGCTTGTTTATTTTCTTAATATTTACATGTTTTTAGTTATTTGCATATTCTGAACTGTAATGTTCTGATGAGTGATGCATAAGTTAGTTTTGCTTTGAATTATATATTTTGATCAGAGTCTTTCCCCTTCCCCAGATCTTTCTAGATAATCCAATTATGTTTCTCTCTCTCTCTCTCTTTCTTCCTCTCTCTAACAAAAATATTAAAAATTAAAAATCCAAAGCAAAGAAGCAATAAAAAAAACAATAACACACACACACAGAAAAACCAAAAATAAAATGAAACATACACCAAAATACATGGAGTGAAAACACAACCTACAGCTGCCTTGGAAGTATGTACCTCAATTGAAAATGTGTGTCTTGATTGTTGATTGATGTTGGAGTGTCCAGTCCATTCTAGGCAGTATGACTCATGAATAGATGGTCCTGGTTTATGTAAGAAAACTGTTTAAGAACAAACTAGAGGTGAAGATCCAGGATTCCTATATGGTATCTGTTCCAGGTTCTTGCCTTGTATTCCTGCCCAAGTTTCAGTCAATGATGCATTGTACTTAGGATTGTCAAATAAAATGAAGCTCTCTTCCCTGAGTTTCTTTTGGTCATAGACCAAAAGCAAACTAGAGCAGATGAACAGCCATCTAAGACTTCCTCCCATTCTGTGAGATTCTTCACATTTATTTCAAGGATTTTGTTTTTGCTCTTTTGTTTGTTTGATTATTTGTTTTGGTTTATGTACCAAAGACTTATTTTAGTTCCATCATATCCTGTTTATTGATTTGGGTCTTATTTCCTATGCTAGTGGAGATGGTTATTCAGAAAGTTCTAGCCTATGTCTGTAAATTGAAGCATACTTCCTACTTTTTCGTGTAGTAATTTCAGGGTACCATAAATTATTTCAGTGTCTTTGATGCATTTGGAGTCCATCTTTATGCACTCTGAGATAGATAAGAATCTAGTCTCATTATTCCAAATGTTGAAATCCTGCTTTCCTAAAGTCATTTTTTGGTGATGCTGTCTTTTCCCAGTGTTAAGGTTTTTGGAATCAATGTCAAAAATCAGTTAAATGATTATTAAAACAAAAATCTCTGTTGATTCATATTTGGGCTGTCAGTTTTTACTTCATTGATCTGTATAGCTTATTTAATTCAAGTAATAAGCTGAGTAATGACAGTATAGTATAATTTGAAATGAGGTGTGGTCATCACCTAAAGCAGTATTTTTTGTTCATTATTTCTTAAGGTTTCCTTGACCTTTTGTGCTTCCATATAAATTTCTGGATTTTTTTATATATCTGTGGAAAATGATATTTAAATTTTGGTTGGTATTGCATTAATACTGTAGAGGTCTTGGTATAGTGATCATTTTCACAGTATTTATTCCATTAGCACAGTAAAAATAAATTGAGGAACATATGGAATCAAGGAACAGATTAACAAAACCTAAACATATATGAGAAAGATTTCTGCAAATCCTCTAGTTAGTAAACTAATCTAAAAATATAAGTTGAGCAAGAATGGAATGGAATGGAATTATCCTGCCAAGATAGACAAAGCCATTCCTAAAAGACATGGGTTATTAAATTAAAATTTGATTTTATGGCATAGGATACCAACCACCCTATGAGTTATTTGTCATATAGGCCACAGTGATCTCTAAAACAACAGAAGACCTTGTCACTTTTGCTTGGATACTCAACGTGACTGACATAGTAAGGCCTTATTGCTAACAACAGCACATTCTTCAGCTGTGTGACATAAAGACATAAAGACAATAATTTCAAACCAGCTGGGAAACTTCTTCTCTGCTGGCTAGTTTATAAAGTATGAGAAGGTACTATGCAGTCTACTAGAAGAGAAAAGGAATCAATGTTTTCACCCAGTGCTTGACCCCAAATGCTGTAATACAATACACCAGGCAAAATATGGCTACTAATGCAGTAGTGGTAGGACTTTTAAAAGATAACTAACCATTTTATGGTTGAATTTGGGGCCAGCTCCATGGGAGGGAATTTCAGACAGATACTGTAATCTTTGTCCAAATCCCAGATGTAGATGTAACCATCTTGTTAAATAAGAAACACAGATCCAATTGCAGAGTTAAAAGCCACGAGGTCAGAGCAAGAGCTGAAAACTGTACCTTTCACTGCTTCTGCTGTCTTTCCTCTCTGCAAGAGAGCTACTTCTGTGGTTTTTTTTTTCTTTTTATAGACTTTCTGTTCTGCTTTCTCATTGTAAACCCAGCCACATTACCTCCTCGTCACTGTCTGTCTGTACAGACCTCCAGGTCTTCTGTGGTTGGTATTGAGATTAAAAGTGTGTCACCATGCTGGCTGTATCCTTGAACACACAGAGATCCTGCTTAGCTCTGCCTCCCAAGTGGTGGGATTAAAGGTGTGCACCACCACTGCCCAGCTTCTGCTATGGCTTGCTCTGACCCCAAGGCAACTTTATTAACATACAAATAAAATCACATTTTAAAAATATAGTACCACCACCCACAGATCCCAGGGTATGACCCACTATTGTTATTTTGCTAAATAGCCATGAGTAACAAATTGTCTTCTAAACATATATTTTTATATCTGCACACCTGAGTTACTCTCCACCGTGGACAGGGAAGCTTCTTTTTGCATTGAGCAACAGTCAATGGAAAGACCTGTAAGATATCAATGTCCTGAGAATTGTAGCCTGAGTGCTCAGCCTTAAACTTGACATTTATATACCCCACTACCACCAAGGCAAAGGGTTTATCGTAGAATGTAAGAGGAGGAAGATAGAAAGGAATGCTGTGAAATTCTGTCTTCTAGACAAGACATAGATGTTTCCATGCCTGTGGTTACCTGCACAAGACTGACACTAGACTAAAATACTCCAAATCCAGAAAAAGACAGAGTGGATGATCTCAAGCTTCTACCTCATTCTAAGGATTTATCAACAGTGAGTAGTTGCTGGGGTGTTGAAGTGTCATTTTTCACTTAAAATCTGGGAGACTCCTCATATTCCAATAGGTAGCCCCATGCCATGCACATGTGATCAGAACTAACTGGATGTAGTGTTTATTAAAAAATTAAAATTAAAAAGATGTAAAGTTGGATGGTGATCATGATGCAGAGATATGAAAAAAGTTAGATGGAGAGACAGAAGTAGATATGAACATATTTCATTGCATATATATATATATAAAATTTTCAAAAATTAAAACTTACATACAATTTTCAAAAATAAAACCTTATATATAATATATAAACATAAATAATTAAAATATTCTAATGTAAGCTTAAATGAAAAGAAACTAACAAAAAAGAATAAGTATATGAAACAAACATAAAACCAAATAGAGGTGAAAGTAATAAAGAAATAGAGGAGACAGAAAAATAACATGTATTAAATAATTAGATTTAAACCCAAAAGGAGAAGAGAAATATGGCAGAGGTTGAACTTCACAGCTTTGGTAAAATTAATGGTAATGTAGCACCACAGAATTGATACTATTTGAAAGCAACATAAATCTAGAGAAACGTACCACAAATACAAGTTAAAAGGAGCAAATAGCTCATAGAATGAGGCGAGAGATTCCCTGTGGCTGCAGAGGTATTGGTACAGTGCAGACATTAATTTGTGAGTAAATAAGTTGTCTAGGTAGAAGCTACATGAAATTGTTGGAAACTCTCAGAAGACAAAATCTGTGGGCTACAATCAGCAAAGTGTTTGCTTTCTAGAGATATGGGGGTTGGGGACTTGGGTGGGAAGGATTGGGGAAGATTTAAGGAGTACAAATTGTGATCAGAACATACTTTGTGGAAAAAATTTTTAAAAGCCTAAGGTTCCAAACAGCCAGCTCATGCACTAAGGACAGGTCTGTGTAGTTAGAGTTTTTCTGCCTGGCCCAGTCAGGACAAATCTCTCTTATCCACCAGTCCCACAGTCACTCAGACCCAACCAAGAAAGCACACAGAAACTTACATTGTTTACAAACTGTATGGCTGTGGCAGGCTGCTTGTTATCTACTTCTTTTCTTTTAAATTAACCCATTTCTGTTAGTCTATACTTTGTCATATGGCTTGTGGCTTACCAGTGTCTTTACATGTTGCTTTTCATGGTGGCAGCTGGCGGTGTCTCCCCAGCCTTCTACTTCCCAGAATCCTCTTTTCTCTTGTCCCGCCTATACTTCCTGCCTAGCCACTGGCCAATCAGCATTTTATTTGTACAGAGAGATATCCACAGCACTTCCCCTTTTCTTTTTTTTTTTTTTAAGGAAGGTTTTAACTTTTACATAGTACAATTACATATAACAAAACAATTATCAAGCAAAAATTACAGTTATAATATTAAAGAAGATATACTATCTATCTTATATTTGTGAGTCTAAGGTTTTATATCTAATTTATCTTTTATCATAACTGAGAAAATTATAACTATCTAGTCTTTAACCACATCAAAGACCTCAGAAGGATATATTATTACCTGAGAACTGGGAGAAGGATGCAAGTAACTTTCGGGAGTCTTGTAGGGTAGACAGAGACAGTTGGCAGCCTGAACAGTCACCTAATGTTCCTTTGTAAAGTTAGGGCATCTGTCTTTAGCCCACAGGGCTAGAGTCTCTCAGTCATTTTTCTCAGTGTCCTGTAGAATGTCTGGCAGTTTCCTCTGTGAAGCAGGAAACTGAAGGACCATTTTGTCAAGCAAAGTTTAGTGGTCACCTTCAGCATGTCCAGGTAATCGAGCAGTCCAGGCAACAGTTTCTTGCCCAAATGGCTATTTTTGTGAAGATAAACTCCATATGAAGTATCTTTAATGCCCATCCTCCTCTCTGAAGTAAATCGGTGCTGCCAGGAGCAGACATGTCTCACTGTCCAGAAAGTCTAAATTTTAAAAATATTTTAAATGCCATATTTTGTAGACCTTTGAAGTGTTTGAAGATTACCTGTCTATCTGAAATATCTCTGTGTATACCTAGAAGACTTAACTAACATGGCTATGAGTATGATAATCGTAGATGACCAGTTATTAATCTATTTTTAATTATCCATTATAATTTTAAATGAGCTATATAAACATAATACCTTAAACATGAGTAGAAATATGCACAGTATAACAAAATTAACTAAGTTTGTATCAATAGACTAAAATCTAAACCAATGTAAAACATTTTAGACAAGTTGTTGCTCTTTAGAAGTAAGTTCCCTAATCTACCCTTTCATCCTATTATATCTATATCATATTTCCCTTTCTTCTTTAGAAAGAGATCTCATTTATAATCAACCTGCTTTAAAGAAAAATATTGGTTTTTCTCTGTCCCACACCAGAGGGCTCTTCTGATTTGGGACACAAGAATCTCTTAACCTTTTTTTTTAGCAATATGTCTGGGTTTAGAGAAGGAGTGAGCCAATTCCATCTCCAAAGCCAGCTTGATAATTTTTGGAATGTGGGCGTAGTTTCTCTTACTACTTCCTGCTGGAGGGGGGCGCTGTATCTTATGGGGATACAAAGAAAATTTTAGGATTATAGAGTAGTCCATTAGGGTGAAACTCTGAGCCAGTTGCCTTGAAACCATTTTGGATGTCAGATCATCTGGGCCATGGTGTCATCGGAGACCTTTCAGGTGGTCTTGGCTGATCAAACCTGATATATCTTAATCTGGAACAAATCCATAGCCTCTGGCTTTCTGTGGAAACAAAAGCAGAGACTCCTTTCCAAAGCAACATATCCTTATATCCAAATTTTGAAGTCAAGGTACCTTTAAAATTTACATATTTGTTTAACTCAACAGCTTTTATGATCAAATCTTTTTCTGTAGTTAAAAATCCCAAAGACAACATAAACCAGATTCTCTGTGTAATATCCATCTTTGTAAGATTGAAACGCTGCTGTGGCTGCTGGCTCCGCCCACCTCAGCTTCCCAACGTGGCGGTGGTACAGTTTACCGCCAGTTCTGGGTCTGGAGTCATGTGTACCATCAACTATCAGAAGCAGTCCTATCAAAGCAGCGCATAGCCCAGAAACCTTTTTTTTTTTTTTTTTAAACTAGCAAAGGCTAAATCCACCATGCAGCAGAGTAAAGTGTCGCTTATAGATTCCTCATTCCCGCCACACTGCAGGTCAGACACACACTACAGGAACCCGCCATAGTAGCTCAAACTGGCAGGCTGCCGCTAACTTGAGAGAGACAACTAGGAAGCTGTTTTTAACTCCGTTTTAGAATCTTTTTTCTCAGGTTTTAGGTGGAAATTCTTGCCCCACGTTGGGCGCCATTTGTAGTTAGAGTTTTTCTGCCTGGCCCAGTCAGGACAAATCTCTCTTATCCACCAGTCCCACAGTCACTCAGACCCAACCAAGAAAGCACACAGAAACTTACATTGTTTACAAACTGTATGGCTGTGGCAGGCTGCTTGTTATCTACTTCTTTTCTTTTAAATTAACCCATTTCTGTTAGTCTATACTTTGTCATATGGCTTGTGGCTTACCAGTGTCTTTACATGTTGCTTTTCATGGCGGCAGCTGGCGGTGTCTCCCCAGCCTTCTACTTCCCAGAATCCTCTTTTCTCTTGTCCCGCCTATACTTCCTGCCTAGCCACTGGCCAATCAGCATTTTATTTGTACAGAGAGATATCCACAGCAGGTCTGAGTCCCACTGCCTGGGTGCCTCCCAAACAGTTCAAACTGGAGCTGCCTGTACTGAATCCAACAGGCTGAATTGAATCCCCTGGGGGAGTCTTGGCCCTGGAGGAGATGGGAATGGAGGGGAGGGGCTGAGGGGAAGGTGGAGGCGGGGGCAGGAGTGGGGAGGACAGGGGAACCCATGGCTGATGTGTAAAATTAAAACACAAATATAATAATAATAAAAAAAAGCATAATGAGGAAAGCAAAGCCTCATCTACATTATCTGCCTACATGTTTTGACCTGTAACATTAAGGAGATTCATGTACATATGAATAGTTCTTTGAGTTATGTGTCTTGCCAATATTGACTAGTACTAAATCCCAAATTTAAAATAAAGTGTGAAATATGAAAGTAGTTTATCCACAGAGGTGTACCTGATGAATATTTGGTATTGAATCAAAGCTCAAAATGACACCTTAATCCTTAAGCATAACATATTAAAACCAAAATGAAGTGGGGAAAACCGCAATGGTTCTGTCAGTTACAAGAGCTGATAATTATTGAATCAAATTCGCTACAGGTAATAGTAAGAAAGAGCCAGTACTAATATCTGTTCACTACATTTATTTAACTCAGTTTATTCCTATATCTTACTTTTGGCCAAGTGGTCATGGTGCATGTCTTTAATCCCAGCACTCAGGAGGCAGAGGCATGTGGATCTCTACAGCCTGGTCTACAGAGCTTGTTGCAGGGCTGCTAGGGCTATTGTACAGAGAAATCCTGTCTGAAAATCCATATATAACTTATGGTTTCCCAAATAAGAACATATCATCATAGTTACCAAATCAAGGTAAATGTTTTCTTTAGCAGATATCTTTGTTTCCCTGTGTGGACTATATTTAAACAAAATCAATTTGTGATGTTTACTACCTGAATTATTGATGAATCAAAGAAATCTCAACATATGTTACAGGTATGAATATTATTTACAATAAACATTATGATAAATGGATATGAATATATGTATTAGGCTGCTTAGGCCCCAGTGAACAATACTGCAACTGTGTGTCATTATAATGGGTATTCATTTTCTCACTCTTGCTGATGGGCTTTGATACTGGTGATTGATAGCTGCAGTCTCCCTACATCATCATTTTGTCTTTCCTCTCTGATACATGCTCCTTCTTATATGGTTATCAGTTCTGTCACAGTACGACTATACAACCAAGATTTATTTTAACCATTATTATCTTTGTTGTAGGATCTGTGTCAAAATAAATTCCTGATCAGTCATAGGGCTTCCATATATGGCTAGAAAATCATAGTGCAATGCTGAGCAAGTTGAATAGCATAGAAAAATAGGGAATGTGCTATGTGTAATAACTGCTCTGTTGTTTCAGATGAAATAACCAAACTCTTTACATTAGATGCACAATTAGTCTCTTGCTGGCAGTCTATATTAAAAGTAAAACTTTCCTCCCAGTAAATAGATTCATTTC